>NW_024349804.1:0-193884 GCF_902729225.1 Pteropus medius | reverse complement strand
TGATGCATCTGGGTTCCCCATTTCCTCTGCTTTTAACCAGTACTTTGCCGCTTTCGCATAATTCTTCTTGAATTTGTGGTAATACCATCCCAGACCGTTGACTGCCTGATGCAACCCCTGGATTTTAGAACAAGAAAGAAATTACTATTAAAAAAAAAAAAAATGAAACCTGAAGAGAATCAATTGTTGTGTAAGCACTCTGCCTGAATCTGAGCAAAACATTTGCTGTCTCTTTTCTTAGGGCAGATGGCATTAAAGAAAAGCTAAGTGCTACAGATCCAGCCTCAGAGCCTTCCCAGGTGGATTTCACGCGGCTGCTGCCAGGATTCCTGCTTCCAGCTCAGCGGCAATGCTGGCCCCCAAATCATCACTCGGATCCTCTGGGCTCTACGTGACGCCCTTGTCTACAAAAGGCCTCTAACTGCAGCATCGACAGCGCCCTTGAAATCCACGAGCACGCCACTGCGACAGGAGGCCTGGAACCTGCATGGGCGGGGACGGTTTCTCGGTGACCTGTCTGCCCATCTGTTGATCACTCTGCCCTGAACACCAGCAAACCCTCGGAAGGAAGCAGCTGCAACATCCTACTTGCAGAGCACAGGTGCTTTGTGACTGCTTAGCCTCATGCTTTGGGGGCGAGGCAGCAGGGGAAGATGGTGGAGAAGGGAGGAGGGTTTCAGAACTGTTTCTGAACCTGGGGCTGGTAGCGGGGAAGGGCTGGTTCCTATGATTCTAGTCTCAAACTGCCTTGTTCTTGCTGACTCACGCTCTCAGGTGGCCTCTTCTGCTTTCCCCAGGTGCTCCCCGCCTGCTTCCACTGGCAGCCTCCAGCCTGGTTGCTGAAGGCTCAGGTGCCCTGCACAGATGTGTGTGCAAACCTGGGCATTCAGTGCTCTCATCCCTCTCTTCCTGCCAGACCCAAAGGACCATGAACAAGCAGGCGGAATAGGATTCGAGGGGAAAACAGTGCCCTTGCATCTGTGAGACTTGTTAAGTTAGAGTCCAAGTGCGGAACCAAGTCTCTGTCACCTCCCCCTTCTCAAGTGAAGACCAGATATCCCTTAAAAAAAAAGATGCCAAGATCTCAGCCTGCAGCCTGTTTTGGTCTGCGTGGCTCCTAAAGGGTTCCGCCACCCAGACCTGATGCTGGAATCCAGGTGTCAGGAGGACCAGGGGAAAGAGACTCACAAAGCCCATTAGAATAGAAGCTCCATCAGAGCAGGGGGCTTTGTTTTGTATCCCAAGCACCTATATTAATGTTTGCATAGAGTAAGTGCTCAGCAAATATTTGATAAATGAATGAAAGCCACGCTTGAATGCAGATGCTTGACAAAATGGAACCCAAATCCTACACCCCGAGGATCCATAGTAGGGTTCAGACTTTCAGGCCCCCAAGAAAGCTGACACTTGGGAAAGAGTCAGTGCCGTGAATGCAGTCATAGAGGAGGCATTCTTCTTGAGCCTTGCATGGTCCCAGGCTCCTGATTGGTCTTGCAGAATGAGCGCATTTCAATGACATAATAGATCAGGCCATACTATAATGAGGCAAGAGCCAGCCCTGGAACAAGTCTACATAATGGACATATCCGAAGCCCTGCTTTGGCAGGCCTTACCTCCAGAGGCCATTGGCTTATGCAAACGTACTTGTCGCTGCTCAAAACATCCACAGAACTTTTTTACCAATTGTATTTGGACTCAGTTCAGGAACCTCATAAGAAATCTTGTTTTTTTCCCTTAATATTCATCTCTTATTCTGGACATTTACAGCTCAGTTAACAGATTTGCCTTCAAGTGACTTCTGGCTAATTCCAAAAATCAAACTATGTGCACCCTTCCCCACAGTGACCAACAAGGAATAGGGGCTTCGCAACTCCTTGCAGAATGAATGAGAATCATATAACACTTTCAAAGATGTGACTACTCCAGGCATAAAACTGCATTTCCCCCAATACTCATCTAAGCTCTTCTAACAATACATGCAAAATAAAGCACCTTAGACACCAGTTCACCACCAGAATGGCTAAAGAGATGCAAATTTCACACCTGCCAGGAAACCCCACCACTGCCTCATTTTAGGGTACTCTGGAACCAATCTCTTCAATGACCAACATTAAGCTGCTTATTTATTTTTGCCTATAACTTGTGTTGGGGTCAGGAGCTGGTGGGCACTTCCGTGGGTTCCCTTTTCCTGAGTCATATGCCCTCTTGATGCCACATAGGTGGAGGAACACCTCTTGGCTCTGTCACTCCACGCTCCCTAAAGAAGGGGAATGAGGAAGACCAGCCTGGTCACTTAGGAGTCTTCATGAGAGGGCAAACATTAGTAGCCTTGGGGACAGAGGACTGTGCAAGAGCCAGAAGGGCCATACAGGGCCTGCTAGTGTTGTGAAATGACAATGGTTTCTATAACTCTGTTTATTTGTAAATTTGTATGTGTGTGCGTGAGTGTGCATGTGTAGGTGTGCATGCATTGGGCATGTGTTTGCATGCAGGGATGCATATGCATGTGTTTGTGTGTGTGTCCCTTCACAAGTGACATAACTTCTGTAGTGCTATTTTGAAACTAGCTGATTTGAAGATAACATTGAAGAGTAAACATTGACAAAAACAAAATAATTCCTATACTCGGCAATAAACTTAATAAATAGCTCCATTCATCAAATGAGGAGAAGCAAGTGGGCGTTGGACGTGAGAGGGTTAACCTTCAAAGGAATTAGGCTTTAGATTTTCCTAATTCAATAGCATTTATATCCATTCACTTTCAAGGAGCCCCCGCTGCTTGTTATCAGGGCAGCCCTGATTATAATTTCAGCCTTCCAACAAAATTGGCCCGAATTCTATTGACTGAAGGTGAACTCAGCTTTTGAATTTTGCTGTCTGCATTGTGGCAGGTTTCTGTATGTGTGTAGCTCAAAAATGACTAATGCTGCAATGCTGGGGACCCCTCCCTCTCCACTCCAGGCTTCGTAGGGAGACACTGGCCATTTACTCTCTAGACTCGTGAGAGTGGGCATGTGTGGTGTAAATATTCCCCTCTACGATATGCAAAAATGTTACCTTGGAAGCTGCTTTCTTCATCAGCTCTAAGGCAAGCCTTCTGTTCTTTTTTACTCCTTGACCCTAAACAATAATAAATAGCAATGATTACGAAGAAAACAAACCCAGCATGCGCTCAAAAACAGGACAAAGATACATCAGTATTCATTATAAAATATTTGAAAATAAAACCTAAGCCTTCTTAATTAAAAACCTAATCTTAAAGATTTCTATAAGCAGTGCTGTTATATTATCATTATCATAATCATTATTATTTTGCATATATTTGCGGAGCAGAGGCAACAAACCTCAGCCTCCCAGCTTAGCATCCTTACAAAAGTTCCCAAGGGACTCAAGTTTTTAACCAAGTGACTTGCATTCTTGTCAATCCATAGGTGCTGTTGGGAGGAGTCGTGAGTAGGGTTAAATGAGTTTGGTCATTCTGGATGCATTCCTCCGGGGGGTTATCTAATTTTCTAGCCAGATCAAGCACTTTATCTGTGTCAGAAAGTCAAGAGTTGTTAGGCTGTCGTTTGCAGCCTTCCTTGGTCCTCATTGGAGTCCCTGGGGTGGAACACTGCAGCTTCAGAACTGACTGGAGCAGCGGTCCCAACCTTTTTGGCACCAGTGTTCCTATAAGACTCTAATGGCTGATGATCTGAGGTGGAGCTGAGGCAGTGATGCTAGCTCTGGCGACTGGCTGCAAATACAGATGGAGCTTAGCTCATTTACCAGCCGCTCACTTCCTACTGTGTGGCCTGGTTCCTAACAAGCTATGGATGGTACTGGTCCATGGCCCAGGGGTTGGGGACCCCTGGACTAGGGAACCAGCTCTGAAGGAGATAGGACTCTTTGTAATCAGTTTGTGTCAGATGCTGAGAAAAACTGACAAGGTTCCTCCAGCAAAATCAAGTTTTTCCGGCAGAGGTGGTTTGTGCACCATGGAGAAAAAATGGCTTTGGGGTTTTTGTTACAAGAGAGAAATTCTGTGGGAGACACCGCAGGACCATGTGAGGAAATGGTGGGTCTGAAAGTGGGGCGGGAGGGGTCCCTTGAGGTCTCTCGACTGAGTCTGACAATGAAGATGGCAGGCAAGGGAAGCTGGAAACTGCTACTGCTCTCAAGCTCACTCGGAGTCTGTTATGGACGCACACCCCCCACGTGCCCCACAGGGTCCTCTTGGCCTCAGACACAGTGGTTGATGAGGTCATGTCTTCCATAATGATAGAGAGCTTTTGCAATGAATCCAGCTTTTAACTCTAATTAAATACTTAGCTCTATAGTAAATGAAGACGGCACTAGTAAATATTCCTGTGTTAATTAACACGGGGTGAGCCCCGTCCTTCACATTTAATCCTCACGGCAACCCTGGCCGAAATACTGTTGTCATTCCCATCTGAAACACTTGCCCAGAGTCACCCAGTGAATGAGAAGCAGAGGCAGGATTTGAACCCAGGCAGGTGGCCTCCAGAACCCAAGCTTATAACCACTATGCTAGATTTTTCCCTGTACATTTCAGGTCTATGTTGAGAAAGTATAATGATTCATAACCGCCTTACAGGATACAGAAAACACGCAAGATGTGTTCCTCTCTATATTTTTCAGGACCCAAAATAAAATCGTGAATCCAGCTAAAGGTGAAATTACATACCAAGTTTCTATTAGGCTTTAACTTACCAATTTAATAAAAGCGATGAGCTGAAGCAAAGTGGAAGATGAAAATATTTTTCAGAGGTGCACCATTACTTCATTTAATTAGAGGAGGAAAGAAAAGGACATGAGGCTACTTGGAATAACTGGATGAGGCCATGGGACAGACTTGTTGGACCTCCGGGAAAGAGCACCAGAATCACAGAATGCTAGAACCTGGTTGAACTGCAAGTTTATGTTCTCCAAGTTCTTTGTTTTGAAGGAATAAAATTGTGGCTCGGAGAAGTTGGCTTATACGACACCTCGGATACTCTGATTTCCAGGCCACGGAGTTTTCAGTATATTTGTTATTGAATCAGAAGTGGGATAATTTCTTGCACAAAGACTATGCCCATTGCACAAATCTGAGTAGTACTGGAGGTTGTCGAGAGAACTGTGAAGTCCTGGTACACAGCGAGTACTCAGTAATATCCACCAGAGGAATTCATGGACGACAGTTGCTGCAGTCAAAGTCAAAGCTCCATCCCCAGGTGGATATAGAATGGGATGGACCTGGCTGTCCTGGACAAGCCACAGACACCACTGTGTGTCTTTGAATACAATAAGCAGAACGCCCACATGACGCAGTAAGCCAAGAGCGCATTCCTGTTCTTCACACTTGGAGAGTCCGTTTTCTGCATGGGGTTCTTTCACGTGGAACACATTTAAAGAGACCTTTTGGCCAGAGGTAACAATGTTCCTTGAGATGAGAGCGTCCTTCATCCCACTCAGGGATAATTTAGTTAGAATGCAGGAAAACCAAAAAAGCTTTAAGATTTGGGAAGTCAGACCCTGAGGAAATGTTACATTACCTCCAGAATAATTTCTTTATGTGCCTGCCTCTCCCTCTAGTTTGGGAGTTTCTGGGGGGCAGAAGTAAAGTCTGAATTATGCCTTTATCTTCTCTGCAGTTGGGCAGAGGCCAAGCCCGACTCTGGTGGACAGGTGTCTCTCCTCTGTGCCCGTCTCTGTCCCATCAGTGCATGAGTCCCCTGAGGCCAGAAACATGGCTCATGCATCCATATATCCCTTCATCTAGCACGGAGTCTGGCACTTTGTTGGCCCTAAATGGGTGTTTATTGAATAGATACATGAATGCATGGGCATGTGGCTAAGAGGCAAACCATGTCCATGTTGATTTGACAACTGGAAAGAGGAAGTTCAGGCTATCGATTTGGAAACCATAACAACCAATGGGTTTTAAGGCTTTGGAAGGTGAAATGTAGCAGGAGTCATGGCCGTTCATCAGTGAGTGGTCACAGCTGTGGTTCTGGAGATGGGCCTGGCCACACAAAGCCATGTCTTTGTTTGAAGACACTTGTGACCTGGGGGCAGCTGCTTTCTTTTGGCATGGACGTAGGGTCTAAGGCTTTCCTTACCAGAGCCAACAGCTCTTTACTTTTCCAACACGAATTGCTGTCTCTGTGTTTGGAAGTGAAGATCACAGACTCTGAAGCCAGGATCCCAGTCTCAGGTTTGAAATGTATCAGTTGTGTAAACTTGGACAGGTTACAAAGCCTTTCTGTGCCCATTACCACATACAGACACAGCAATAATAACACATCACGGTGTCTATCTCGCAAGGTTGCTGTGAGGATGAAATGTGTTCATACACATGACAGGTAATAAGTGCTCAATCACTGTGAACTATTATTATTTTGTATAAGACACGCAGTATCTTACAGTTCTGAAAGCCCATTTGTTACGCTATTTCATTCAATGTGTGGTCATCACCACTGTCCCATGAAATCAGATAACTCCGAAGACACAGCAGAAGAAGGACTTGAACCCCATCCTCTGCCTCCTGGACTAATGTTCTTCCCACCAGTCTCCACTTTTCTCCTGTTGGCTTACAACCAAGATCTTCGTTTGACCAGTGGAACTGCTGGGATCCAGCCTAAACATGCCCTTTAAGCTGTGATTCAAGGACAACTCTGCCT
Organism: Pteropus medius; assembly: GCF_902729225.1. NCBI lineage: Eukaryota > Metazoa > Chordata > Mammalia > Chiroptera > Pteropodidae > Pteropus > Pteropus medius. The sequence goes on along the minus strand of NW_024349804.1, from coordinate 187,219 downwards.
GGCGGCAAACTTGCGGCACCTTTGGGGGTCGGCGACCATGTACAATTCATAAAACACAGGTGTCTCCTTTAGAATGTCACAGCTCTTGTGAAAGCAAAGAGAATCCAGGTGCCAAACATAAGACTAATGATTAAAAATGAGACCAGGGACTGCTTCTGACTCTGCCTTATCAGCAAATATCCCCTTTCATCGAGAGTGATGTAAATGCACACTGTTTCTTCAGTTACAAATTCTCTGTTTGCCGGCACGCCGACAGGAAACTGCTCCAGAAGTCTGACAAGAACTACACAACCTCAGCACACACTGAGCGATCCTTACCTTGAATAACACAATGGCATAGTCATATATTAACGCGGGGTCCTCGGTCTCCAGGGCACCCTTGGCGTACCACTCGATCGCTGCTTCAGGATTTTTGGCCACACCTTGCTGCCCCCAGAACAACATCTGTGCCAATCGTTGCTTCAAGACAATAGCAATTTAGAATAATGACTTTCCTGTGTAATGTTTAACTTAAGGTTTTAAAAGGTGAGAAGACAAACCTGGCTTGGAATGTTTTTATATTGAGAACCAAGGTAGACGTGTATGTCATCTTCCAACTGGGGGCCAGAGCCCTGAAGGTGGACTTGTGTAAATACAAGTCCTTAACACAAGTTGGAAATGGTGCATCTGTGTGTGTGTGTGTATGTGTTCACGAGTGCATGCGTGTGAACAAATCAACTTGCACCCAGGGCCAAAGCTGGACGGAGACATTTATAACTGTCTTCTCTCCTCCAACACCCCTTCTTTTGAGAGGTAGTGCCCATCCTTTTGGCCAGTGAAGAGTGTAGAGGTCTATGCACATCTGTATTAATTAGGGCGTCTCTCTATAGCACTTATTACCTCCTATCCCAGCATTTGCCCACATGGCTGGCTCCACAATTAAACTCGAGGTTGGGAGCTCTCTAGGGGGTAGAAACCTCAAGATGTTATTCGTCTGACCTCTTCCCTTCAGCTCCCACCCACAAGCACTCAACAGAAGCTCACAGAAGCTGCCCAACAAAGATTTGCTGAATGAAGGAAGGATGAAGTGTCCTTTGCTAGGAAGGTTTATGTGAGCTCTGAAGTACAGGAAGTGGATCTGGCAGCGTTTCCAGAACAATGCCCTAGAATTCCCTCCTGTACTAGAAAGACTGCAGGCTAGGGATAGCTGTCCAAGAATAAAGCCAGAGACAATGTCTGTTAACATTCTGGCCCCATGTTGGCCCCTGATTGTCTTTCCTTCTTTCTGCTTCTCCTCTCATAGGCTTCTCTTCCCTTCCCACTCCCACTCCCGCCAAGTACTTATAACTTCCAGCGAAATATCTCCTGAAATGCTACAAGACCTAGCTACAGAGAGTGGGAGACTGGTTACCACTGTCTGAAATGTATGCCTGGCAATGTGTTCATTCTTTTCTTTTCTTTTCTTTTTTTTTCTCTTTCCATTTCTGGTCTTCCACCCACTTAGCAGACCCAGAGGCTCTTCCTGACACTGTGTGCTCACCAGGAGCATGAAGCCAAAGCCAAATCCTTTGGGAAGGAGGTCACTCCCCTCCTGGTGCAATCAGCCTTAGCGAGCTCCCATCAGGAGGCTTTCTTCCTAGTGAAATTGAGGCAAGAAGGTGGATAGGGGACATTCTCCCAGCCTTCTGTCCTTCTAGTACCTCCTAAAGGTCCATCCAAAAGATAAGGCATGTTCAAGAGACAGGGTTGATCTTTTTGGTCTAATATGCTGCAGGTGATTTTCTATAATTCTCTTAGCTTAATTTATGGCCTTCTTCTTGATACCCATCTAATCTCTCCTGTACCCCAAGATGCTTCTTTTTATTTCTACCTGATACACTAAAATGTGTGGCGATAGTCTGCAGGACCAATCATAAATACTGTGACTCTCTCTGGGTACAGGGTAGGACTATGCTAACAGCCCACTTGAAGTCAAGAGTGACCAAGTGACTTGTTTTGGCCAATGAAATGTGAGAAGTGACATGTGCCACTTCTGAACAGAAGCATTAAGAGTCAGCCTGTGATGTACCATGGCTATCGTCCTGTTTCAATAGTTTTGGAAGCAAGTATCGAGATGAAGACTCTGCTAGTTTGGGTTCCTAGGAGCCTATGATATGATAGCACAGCCCATGTGTTTGACTTTTCTCAGACAGGTAGTGTGAGCAAGAAATAAACCAGCACTGTTATAAGCCACTTAAGTCTGGGATATTTTGTTACCACGGCATAAATTGGTCTATTGTGACTGCAGATTTCTAAGCCGATGGACTGCTTCTTACCTGAGCTGCGGCATTGCCCCGGGTAGCTTCGTGCTTCAGCCACATAAAGACGTCTCCATCCTCTTTGGTTTGTACCTTGAGTATTTCATCATCTTTTAGTCTAATTGTTTCAACATATGCCTAAAAAGGAAGGAAGGGAGGAAGGGAAGGAGGAAGAGAGGGAAGAAGGAAAGGAAGAAGGGGAGAAAGGGAATATCCAAATGATACGGGCATGCAAAAGATATGACGTAAACCGGAAGTTGCTCATGGAAAAAATATATGAATAATTGAAATACGAGGTGTGTCCACAACATCGTAAGATCAAATTCTTTTTAAATGGGTATATTGCATCTAAAGTATCTAAATGAGTATTTTTGCACCTATCAAAGCATTTGCTTTGAGAAGACAAAATTTATTCCACTTTCACTTCTATTGCTCGAACTTGTTCAGAAGTCCACTTTTCTGCCTCTGATTTCAGAACCAGATTATACGCAGCATCAAAAAGGTAAATCAATATTTTCTAAGTATAACCTATTTTTTATCCCAAAGTGTTATTATCCTGCATGACTAACTCTTTTTATTGAGCAGGCTTGGCTTCAAATATCTTTTGGCTATTTCCAAAAATTAAATCTACCTTGAAAAAAAGAGGGCATGTTAATGCTGAAGACGTGAGCAAGAATGTGCTGGAGGCTCTAAAGAGGAACCTAACGGGAAAGTTCGCAAAAACGCTTTGCATTTGTGCACGGTCTCCCAGGTATCTGACTCTTTTGAAGAAAATAAGACTCATTTTGATGTAGAAATTTTGGCTGTTTATCAAAAAGAAAAGAAAAAAAAAAGTTCGTGTTATTTCACGGTCTCCCCTTATACATAATGAATTATATCTAACAACACCGCAGAGGTACTGGAAAGGGCTTCCCGCACCGGCGCAGCCACAGGCAGATGGTGGGAAAATTGGATCTGCATGAGTTTGGGGGAACAGCCTCAGAGAACAAGGGGCTGATTTCCCTCCTGACACTCTCTGTCGGTGAGTTAGGAAACATACTTGGATTTACAAACTCTAGCCTGCAGCCCGGTTCCTGAGGTCTCTCAGCCACCTCCCTTTCAGGGCCACTAGGGGGCTGAGACTTGGGGACAGTGCTAGGACTCAAAACCAGGAGGCATCGATTTCTGTCGGATGTTTAACCTCAGGAGGCCACCAAGCAAAGAGCAACGATGAAAATAATAATGCCCATTGCCTTTTATTGAAACCAACTCTGTGCTGAGGGTTTAACAACTTTTTTTTTTTTTTAATTTAGTTGTCATAACAAGGCCATGACCCAAATAGCACTGTCCTCAATTTACAGGCAAAGAAACGGAGGCACAGAAGATGAAACCATAAACTCGAGGTCACATTGTAGAGCTGGCTCTGGAAGCCAGGCTGGCTTGAGTCCAAAGACACGGCTCTGACCTGCTCCCCCACGATGTCCTCTAGTGAGAAGGTTCCGGAATCCTGCCTAGACACAGGTCACTCTATCTCATTAACCTCTTGCCAAGCGTATAGCCAATGAGTGGGCACTTCAGCTCAAACTCCAGGGAACATGACCGTCTGTGACGAGCCAGGAATTGGGCTGAAGCTCGAGCTGCTCAAATAATGGAATTCACAGCTAGACATTTGTCATACGACTGGAGAGATTGGGTGTTTTGATTTTGGGTCGTTTTTCTTCTTTTCCTCCTTAATTTTATTGTGGGATTTAAAAGAAAGACACAACACATGAAGACACAGTTCCCACCCTGCAGGATTTATACTTTTAGGCATTTCTGCCGCTCTCGGGCAGTGATGCTATATCACGATACCCAGCCTGGACTGCGTGCCAGTCACTGTTCTAGCTGCTTTGCTCAGAATGACTCACCGAATCTTATAAGACAGTCACAATCAATATCCTCAATTCACCGATGTGAAAACTGAGATCCAGAGAGGTTTAGTAATTTACTCAAGGTCATATATTTTATTCTTCAAACTTAGGAGTCACCCAGGCCAGCTGGCTATGGGCCACAGTCCCTGCCCGGCCTCACTACCCTGAAAGGGACTCGTGAGTCTGGAAGGACGTTTCTTCGTCTGCTCTGGTACACAGTGAACTCTATCCAACAGTGACATGAGGGGATCTTGGCAGAGGCCATGTTTCCAGAGGACCTGGCAACCATGAATAACTACAGAGAAGGAACACTTTTATCTTCTGTATTGCTGTCCCCAACCAAGGCACCTCGGGCAGTGGCATCGCACCTTGCAGCAAGGTGGGGCCATCAAGAGCACAACCTTCACATCAGATCAAGGGAAAGTCTCACTCACCATTACCTACTTGTGGGCCTTGGGCCACTAACTTTATTTATCTGAGACTCAGTTTCCGCATCCATAAAATGGACTTTAGCACGGTACCTGCTATGTGTAAAGTATTCGATCTCTTGGCCATTATTTTTGTAGTGCACAGAGTTAGAAAGACCAAGGTTCAGATCCAGGCCCTGCTACTCATTTGCTGTGTGACTTTGGGCAAGTTCTTTAGCTTCTCTGCATCCAGTTGCCTCATCTATAAAACGGGAATAATACTCATACTGACCTCGTAGGGTTGCATGAGGATTCAATGAGATTGCCTGTGAGATCTCAGCAGAGTGTCTGGTACATGGTAAGCTCTTGGTAAGGGTAACTCGTTACGTTTTAGGTCCATGGTTCATTCTAACGTGCGAAAGGCTGATAGCAATTGAGAACGTCAGCCCTCCTATTGGTATTTGCAGTTTTGTCCAGCTCGAAGCTTTGCCTCGTGGGGATGAAGAGTTATCTAAGAGAATTGCATACTTTAGAAGGTGGAAGGCACAGAACTTGAGGTGGGAGTGCTGGGTCAGAAACATTTGCGAGAGCTCGCACAGTGGGCTGGGCTCCACATTGTATGGATTGCCTTACTCATGCTGTAGCCACCGCATGAGGTGCAGGCCACCAAGGCTCCCATTCTATAGGTGCAAAACTGTACAGAGAGGTGGGCGGAATCATCCAAGATGTCACGCCTAGTGAGGAGCAGACCCAGGACCTGGTCTTGGCAAATCTAGCCCAGCAGCCACACCCAGCCAGGCGGTTCTCCTTGTTCTGGGGTCAGCGCGGTGGCAACAAGGGGTCAGTGCCACAGGCCCAGGCCTTCTGTGAAAGCTGACCACCTACAAACACATCTGATGAAGGGACAGCCCTAAAAGGGAACAGCATTTGCTTGTTCATTCATTCAAACATTGGTGACCAGGAATGATGCTTCGTATGGGAAAGTGACCAATCCAGAAAGAAGCTGTAGCACAGAGAGACAACAGGGGGGGTGAAGACGGGGGCAGAGCTGGGTAGATGCTGTCGGGGACCCAGAGTCCCAGACTGACCAGTGGCATCTTCTGTAGCTTCTGGGTTTTTTGTTGTTGTTGTCATTGCTGTGTTATAAATCAAGGTCCCTAGAACAATCACTTCGCAGCCTATACTACAGGGTTAAAACTTGCTGACCAGGTCAGAGGAGCTCCGATGTCTGGAGACTCTCCAGTCCTCAGACCTCCTGGACCCAGTGTCAGAGAAAGCGTCACACCATCCCAGGCCAACGGTGCCGTCAGCTAAGGCAGCGGTCCCCAACTCTTTTGACACCAGGAACCGGCGCGCCCATGAGAATCTAATGCCTGATGACCTGACGGGGAGCTGAGGCAGCGATGCTGGCGCTGGGGAGCGGATGCAGATCCAGACAAAGCTTCACTCGCTCCTCTGCTGCTTACCTCCTGCTGTGCAGCCCCGTTCCTAACAGGCCACGGACAGGGACCAGTCCATGGCCCGGGAGGTTGGGGACCCCTGAGTTAAGATGTTTGTGGGGAATGGAGAAAAAGAGATGGTGCATTTCCTTTGCAGTATGTCATGATTGTAGATGCAGATTGTAAGAACTATCTCAGCTGGAGAGGAAGGTTTGAGTGTCTTCAGTATGTGGAGGACAGTTAAAACCAGGGGGATGGATTAGACGAGATCCCTACCCCTCTAGCAGGTGTAGAGAGAGCAGGCTGGGACCAAACCTTTTGGAAAAGCAGGTTCTAAAAAGTAGAGAGAATCATCGTTGCGATTAAGCCACAAAACAAACAAAACCCAAGCATCTTCTTTTTCTTTAACCTGAAGCCGAGTCTCACTAAATCATAAAGAAGTGATGTGAAGAGAGATTACTAATAAAGAAGATAAAATGATGTGAACCACGAGTTACATAAAAGAGAAAATGAAACAAGAATCAAGAAAGAAACTTCTGACGGAGCCTTCGTTTGCTAATTAGAGGTCTGGCTTTCTGTATCTCCTCATCTGTTACGTGCTGCTGGTGAATTAATAGAGTTCTCAACAAAAGGACATTTAAGTCAACGTATGACACCTGCTTAAATTCTCAAGAAGCCATTAATTACACATTTTTAAGAAAATGAGCTATGACACAACTCTTCTAACTATGTAATTCGTATCTGGGATTCTTAATCATACGACTTTTCAGCTGCAAGACGGATCTTTTCTATTCATCTTCTCTGGTTCTGACCAATTAAACATTTTCTTTCATAATCATAACGTTTCATGTGCCAAATCTTCAAAAGAAAAGGAGCTTGTTAGCAATATACCGTTTCCTGTTGCTAATTTGTGCCGAATTAGAATTCTTAAAAGTATAATATATACATATAGGACATCGTTAACACATTCAGGCTTAGTAGAACGATGTCAATATTATTTCGTGACTTGATTTTGCATGACCGCTCTTCATAATAATTCTTTTAAAAAACTTTTATCAATTACTAAATTCCTGTCAAACGGAGGTCAAATCTTGCACATAGTTTATATACACCAAGAGAAAATATATAATGATGATAAGAATGTGGAAGTTTATTCAAAATAAATCATTATTTCCTAAAGGAATCAGAATGTCTATATAGACAGCCTTTTGGTGTTTTATAGCCTGACTCATGTTTAATGTTCACTGACAGCATATATCTTTGAGTCATTTATTTCATAACCATACAGCAGTCACTGTCGATTTCTTTTCTATCCATTCCCGGTCATCAAAGCACACATTTTTCACACTGTGGATTTCTGAGTGCAAAACAGGAACAGTGCAGGGGCACAGTGAGTGGTCTGGTTCTCAACTAGCTGCTCAGCCTAAGATTCCATGACCTGACCTAGCCAGGCCGATCCCCTAAGCTCGCTGAGCATAAGCAGGGAAAATCAAGAGTTTACGGCCTAGTTCAAGGTCCAATCTGGCACAGCAGTTTACGTACTATCTATGGCTGCACACATTCGGCACCCCATTCATTCATATACTGCCTCATATATTGCAGAGTCGAGTAGTTGCAAGAGAGACTATATAGGCAGAGTCTAAAATATTTACTATCTGGCCCTTACAGAAAAAAAAAAAAAATTGCTGACTCTTGGTATAAACTACTGGTACTTCCTCTCAACTTGACCACTTCAAGTGTTATGACCATCAGAATATCTTAAATCCTTTCTGGAGAAAGAGGATATAGAAAAATATATTCCGAGAGGGTAACTACGTCATGGTCTACTCCCTCCGGGTACAGAGCTCCATCATCTTGAGGCAGCTTTCCCCGCATTCCCACACTAGCACCTTTACTTATACCCTTTTCTTTGCCATCATCCAAACAAGTCTCGAAACAAAACATCAGTTGGTCTAACGTAACACAAGATGTGTTTTGGGTAGATGTGAGCCATTGATCTCTTTGCCCACTGAGTCAAAAAAATTTGGGAGCCTGCAAAATTATGGGTGAGAGTTAGTGTTCCTTGTCCAGTCCTTAAACTGAGATAGGATCTATTCTTCAAATGTCACATGCTGTTGGTCACCTGGGAGCACTGGACTAGCAAGGCTCACACGATAGGGACAGATGCAACAGGAGCATAGCAAGGGATGGAGTGGGCTTCCTCATGTCACAGACCCTGCTTGCTCGTTACATATAAATGGGAGCCCTTTGTTTACTGCCCCCCTCCCCAACTCAAGGTGATTAAATACCCTCGACATCTCCAGTGCTCACCACTTCACATGGTCTTAGCAAAAAAAAAAAAAGATGCCTATGTTTCTGGTACACCTTTTTTGCAAAATCAAAACCAAGGGCCAGATCTACATTTTGCGTAGCAGTCCTCCCGCTCATGAAAAGCTTTCCATGCATGGATGGAAGATTGTGTCTACATTCAGCCTGAGAACACAGTCAAGAAATACTAATTGGAGAGTGAAAGAAAGCTTTTCTCTCCATTAGATTATGTTCATCCTCTGGAGGCCAGCGAATAAACCAGCCACAGATACAGACACTTTATAAAAATTCAGGAAGTCCTGGTAAAAAGGGCTATAACCACTTCCTCCCATTTTTCTTTCATACCTGATCTCCTTGTAGCGTATGCTGGTCGAGGGGTGTCTTCGTGGCAATGTTGCTGTAGTAGGCATAGGACAGCTCCCAGTCCAAGGGGTAGTTATCAATACCTTGGTAGTGTTTGTACCCAAGATTCATTGAAGAAAGCCTCTCACTTCCCTGGCCTCCAACCAAACTATACAACATGCCCTGGTAGGAAGAAATTGACACTGTTCACAAGATTATAGATAAGGGTCATAAAATCCAACCATCTGGCCCCATCCCTATATATGAGCCTACTCATTCGAAACATATGCTAACATGCCTTTGAAAAAATCTTTAGAAAAGAAAGCACAACGGCTTTCTAATGATTGACAGATTCCAAGTGATCTATCCTTCTAAATGTCTCATAGCTTAAAATTCCTTGACTTTTGCCCTTTTCTCAGTGAAAACACGGGCCTTCCCCCGACTTCTCTCACAGCATCTCTCTGGGTATCCGCTGGCTGTCGTAAGGATCCCTGGTCAGCTTCAGCTACAGTCCGACGGTCTGAAGAGCAGGCCATGTGACGACCTCACAGTCTCACAATGTTAGTGTTGGGAAGGGTCTTTTCAGATAGACCACCCTCACTTCACAGTTGAGAAAATAGAGGCCCAGAGAGGTGAAGTCATTTATCTATGGTCAACCAACCACTCTGTGGCAGAGACCAGCCTAGAAGCTTCTACAGTATTCCACCTTTGTGGGATTGACTCGGACTCAGGAAAGCTGGCAATCAATCATGAGCTTCTATAAGCCAGAGACACACAAAGAAGTCACTGAAAAGGAAATGGAGCCATCTGGGTGTGTCTACACAGTACGAATATCCAAATCCAGTGCGTGAATTTGAAAACTAAAAGGGATTAGGGGCCATTTAGTAGCACTTATAAAAATGTGATTCCAAATGTTAGGCAAGTTGCATAATAAATCTGGATCTGAAACCAAAAGTAAAACCATCTGGTATGGCTTCTATTTGGACGGTAGAAGGCTGGATGCGACAATACTTGGCTTAGAGGACCAACTGACTTCACTTAACTAAAAAGTATTAGGATAATGGTCCCACAGCCAGAGTGGTATGAAACTTGAGTAAGAGATACCTGTCCTTGAAGGGCTGAGTTTCTGGTAAGCCCTGCCTAAATTATTCCTTCATGTATACTAATCACGTGCCCAAGACTAAGAGGGGAAACTGAAAGCAGGAGATACTGTGTTTAACACAGCCCTAGGACGTTTTTCTTGAGTGGAAAGATTTTTAAAGGATTCCAGGGAGCGTGAACCTGTCGGGTTGCTCTTGAGACATGAGAGCATTATTCTGATGCGAGTGACTGATATCCTTGGAACCCATGAAATACTCTACCTGCAGCTGATCCCGAGGTACATTTAATCCAGTTTCATAAAAGACTGCGAGGTAGTAGGATGCTTTATGATAGCCACAGCAGCTGGAATCCATCAGGAAGGGGACGACAGAGCTAATTTGGTGAAGACCATCAACACTGGAGAGTCTCTCTATAGCCTTTTCAAATATCCTCCCGCCAATTCCTAATACAGATTCATTTTGGTTCCTTGGCACTGTAAATAACACAAGTCACAGCCCACACAATTAATTACCATGGGATCGACATGGCTTTAGAAAGAAGAGGGAAAGCCAATTAAACCACCTGAGTTATTAATATAGTCGGTTCCGCAGAACCTTGAAATATACCACCTTCCGGAGAGGTAAATCAAACCCTTTGGGGATGCCACGGTGTCATTCTGTAAATAGCTTTTTCTTTGGCACCAAATGACAGCCTAGTATCCTAGGAAAAAGGATGTGCCTTATATAGCTGAGACAGCGCCTCGAGAGAGTAATTTACACAGTGTATCTCAGTGCCAAATCAGGACCACCGAAACTTCCAGAGAGACTTTTTTCCCTCTTAGACTCTTGGAAAAAAAATGTGTTTTATTTCAGAAATAATTCCTAGGTGCTGCTCTAAAAGTTGAGCAAAAGAACCATATTTTGAGATGCTTTCTTATCTTCTGCCTCTAGTTTTTCTCGGGGGTTTCTAAAAACAATTTCGAATGAGTCAACTTTTACTGAGGGTGTACGAAATGCCAAAGATTGGGTTAGGCATCTTATGTAAATTATGTCACGTAATCTGAACACTTTTACGAGGTAGGTACTATTATCAGCATCCTCATTTTTTCAGATGAGGAGATTGAAGCCTGGAGAGGTCAACTAACCTGTCTAAAGTTACAAAAGCTGGCACGTGGCTGAGCCAAGCTCTAAATCCAGCTTTGCTGATCAGGAAGGCCAGGGTTCCTACTCACTCTGCTTCACCTACCTCCTGATTAACAGGCTACCAATTGTCCTAATAAGCACCTTTCCATCAAATTAGAGACCTCTTTACGCAACTGCTTTAAGCTATATGATACTTCTTTTGACCTAATCCTCGTATAAATCTGATAAACATTTTAAGCTTTTAAGCATTATAACGATCAAGTTATATGGTCGTTTCAAGTAATTGTTAGTCTTCTAAAGTCTGTCTACATTATTCATCTCTCTTGTTTATTACTTTAGACAACGAGTGTTTACTTTCTATTTTACGTTGTTACCAAAGAGCACATAGCATTGAAGATACTATTTACATTTAAAGAGAAAAGACCGATGTATTTCAGACTAAAATTTTATCTGCCTAAAAATTATGTCCAACATTTTTCTTTGATTTTTCTTCATTCTACCCAAAATTAAAATGTTACTAACGGCTTTCAGGAGGCCACAAGAGATTCACTCTATCAGCAGCACTCCATAAGGGAATGAAGAGACATGAGTTTTCGATGTGGAGAAACTTGAATGGGAAGCTCTGAGATGAGACTGAATTTATTTAAGGGCAATTCCCTCGCAGAGATCCAAGCTAAGCACAGAGACTAGTGGCATCCTGGTCTCTGTGAAACCCAAGCCATTAGTTACGAGTGGGTACACAGGCGGGCTGGGCTGGCTGCCCCTGAGAGGGGGGCATGTGTCTTTGCCCAGCTGTAGGGAAGGAGCCCACCCACACCTCCACCTATTGCTAAGAAGTCTTATCTCCTGCCTCCTGGAATTCCTTACCCCAGACCTCTTGGTGTTTCTGCTTTATACTTTCCATCTCAAGTGGTAGTTGCTGGGGAAAAAAATCACCTTAGTAAACAAATAGAATTTGCTCCTCTTTCTGTATTTTTTTTTTTGATCCCTAAAAAAATAGCTTTTTGTAAAAAAAAAAAATCAAACAATGCATATTTTTAGAAAATAAAAACAGAAGTTCTCTCTCTCCCAATCCTTCTTAATAGCAAAGATAAATACAGTTACAAGCCTGGTGTGTTGTTTCTGGACTCCTCTTTTGCACGGACAATAATTCATATTCACATCTCTCTGCATATATACATGCAAGTTTTCTTCTCAAAAAACTCCTATAGATTCTGACCTTCAACTTTTAAAAATTAACCACACATCATGAGTGTCCATCCATGGCTGTCAGAAGCTCATTCTTCCTAAAGCTTCAATAGTATTGCATTCTATAGCAGGGCTGTTTTTCTGCCTAGTTCTCTATTTTTAGACTGTTGGGTTGCTTCCAGGGGTTTTGCTATAACCAATAACATGTAAGTGAACATCTTTGAACATTTCCTTCTGCTCGTCTGTTGAGATACATCTGAATAACAACACTCTTTCCACCGGGAGGCTGGAGATCTAATGTTGGTTTTTCCCTTTGCATAGTTGAGAGAATTTACTCTACTCAACCATTCGATGAGATATAAACCTTCAATGAATGCAGTGTGCACTGCGGCACTCAAGTGGAGTTGCAAAAGAAATCCTACTTCTACTTATTCATATATTTACTTTTAAATATGTGCTCATCTCAGATGCCCCTCTGTGCACATTCTGAGCAAATTAACATCAGCATTTTGGGAACGATTCATCCCTGCCTCACCTGCTCTGCCAAACACCTAACTAAGATGATGAGTTTTGCCTGAGTAGCCATGGACACAGGCTTTGTGGGCTCAGAGGAGAGAAGAGACTCCAAACCAAATGAAGCTCCAAAAGAAACACTTGCCCTGCTGACCCCTGGCACAGAACCCCAGAAATCCTTAGCAGGAGTGTGCAGGTAGCTCGGATTGCTGGAGAATAAGGAACAAAAGAGGAACATGTCAAAAGCTCTAATCGTTAGCACAAAAAAAAAAAACCTTTGCAGATTGAAACGTAGGCAGGTTGAAAGGCTTCATGAGTTCTTTACCATATTAACATGAACTCCCCCCAAATATTACCAATCAGTATTTTCTCGGCAAAAGAACCTAAACAATTTTCTGCACTAGTGAATATAATAAAAAATAAGTCTACAGCAAAACTGCTCATTTTGCACATTCTTTAAAGTTCAAATTCTAACTGTAGCACACCATCAAAGCCATCAAGTCACTGGCGATATTGTAAAACTGGCAATTTTGAAATCAGTTTAATGAAACTGTTAATTTCACCCATCTGGTTTAGCATATGTATTTTTTCTAGTTGATCTGTAACTAAAAAACATGCCTTGTTTATGGAGATTAATGGTGTAATGAAAAACAAATAGAAAAAGGAGACACTTTTCGATTTTCTTCCTTCCTGCACCAGAAGCCAAGGAAACAAAGGGAATCAGCACTGTTCATTAACCTTATTATTTTCCAGGTAGCACAGCATTGTTAATTTTCCCCTTCCTTCCTTCCTTCCTTCTTTCCTCCTCCCTCCCTCCCTCCCTCCCTCCCTCCCTCCTTCCCTCCTTCCTTCCTTCCTTCCTTCCTCCTTTTTTTTTTTTTTTTTACGGCCATGCCATAAGGTCGCCATTTGTGCGTCCGTCGTTAAAGAGGCAAAAAGAAAATGAGAAGGTGGCCTCTTCCTGAAGAACCTGGAGTCAGCATCTGATTGAGAATTCAGGGAAAAAACCAACTCACTTCTCCTGAGAGCCACTGGGATATCAATAGGAAAGTCATTTCTAGTTTCAAGCTTTCAAAAAGTATAATCCATCCAAAGTAGAAGTTTGAAAGTGAAAAACCATAAAAGTGAAAGGAGAAAATGTCATTTAAGCAGAAAAAGATCTCCACCAAGTTTTCTAGTTGAAAAAAACACTGCATTCCTCATTTACGTCTGATCAAGTGAGCTGCACTGGGTTCCCGACACCTAAGTCGCTAATTTCTATCTTGGAAGTTAACGCTGTGTAATTTTCTGTGCAAATATTCAGGTTTTATAGATGTAATTTCTCTCCTTCCTCCCTCTGCCCTTCTCCCCGCTGCCCCTGTCAGGACTGTTATCAGGGATTCTCCGGGCAGAAGGAGTACAGCCCTTTCCATGTGCGCTCGTGTATTTTGTAAACTAGAACGAATGCTTTCTTCAATAAGATAAAAATAAAGATGACGGCTCTGCAATGAACAATAGTGAAAACCAGCTCTTAAAGGACACGGTATCCTGGCATTATGAAGGAACATCATTGTATTTCTACAATTTCTATGCTCTGCATTTTAGAGTCTCCAAATAAACACTGCAATTGTAGGCAAAAATAAGAAGAGGTGAAAACAAATTAGAGTGACGTTAGTGCAGCCAGCCCCGTGGGCACATTGTGGGAGGCACCGCTTCCCCTGCACTCAGCACTGCAGAGCCTGGGTCAAGAGTCTGCTCACTGCCCTGAAGGAACAATACAGATGGTGTCAGCCCTGGGGGGTGAGCCGGCCTTGGACCTGGCCTCCTCCTGAGAACCATTTGCTGGCAGACCTCAGATTTCCTGTAGCCACAGTCACCAACTCCAGTGAGCTGAAGTGCCCAGTTCAGGATGAAAGGAAGGAAGGGAGCAAGCAGTTCTGGCCCCAGAGCAGATGTCCAGCGGGACGTGCTGGCCAGCTCACCTGTCTCTCTCACCTGTCTCTCCCTGCCTCAGGTCCCACCTGCCCCTGAGTGCATCCTTCCTCACTCCTATAACCAGCTCCTGGGCCACGAGCCCCGCTTGCCATTGTCATTCCTGCAGTCTCTTTCCATGCCAGTCCTCACCGCCTCTTTTCCCTGAATGCCAGTGCCCCAGGCAAAGAGTTTTTGAGTTCAAAGAGTTCCATTCTGACAAGGAGAAGTAACAGGAGAACAAAAGAAATAGCCAGCACACCTCTTAAAGCGTGAAAAGGCGCACGCACTAAAATACTGCGATCGAGCAGGAGAAAAAGCCGAAAATGCTAATCGGGTGATTTCCATGCCCTGACAGGAGCCATTTTCCTACAGAATTAGAGATTTTCCAGGACACAACAGAGAGGATGACCAATCAGAATGGTCAGGAAGACTCAAGCACGGGGTCTAGTTTGGATGCCACCCAGAGCCTGGACAGTGGTGAATTTCAGGACAGAGTAGTACAGAATAATTTCCATGCCAAGCAAGGAAATCAGGATACAGTGCAGCGGCCCTGGAATGCCAGGAGGCAGGAAGGGTTTTCTGCCACCTCTATATGCACCACATGTAGCTGGGTACCCCAAGGAGCGCTGCCATCTTTAATTCAAAGGCATGCCAACTCTGGGAGGCAAGGAACAAGTCCTGTGATACTTCAGAGTGGGAACCACCAGAGGGGACAGCTGCATTTTACACCAGATTAGCATATCAGCTGTCAACATTTAAGAAACCTCCTTCCTCCACATCCTCTGGCACTTGGCAGAGTTTGGTGTGTGGGCTGGTCTACGCTTTTCACTATGGTCGCCCCAGGGCCCAGCATGGTGTTTGGAGGTACTCGACACATAGGAGCTGGATTGGGTTCGCGTGTACCTAAGGGGTTTTACATCTGGCCATCTGTATACCTCAGCAACTAGATTACAGATACATGAAAGAGAGAACAGCGAGGGCCACATTTCGAGAGTTCTTTTTTAATGGCTGTGCACAGATTAAGAAGAATTCTGGTCTCCTTGCAGACCTGGGAAACAGAACTATGTTCATAGGGGTGTTTTCAGAGCCAGAACAGCAGCTCTGAAAGGGAACAGGCTAAGGGAGTGTGTGAGAAAACAAATAAGCCCACAGAACTCTCTCAGTCTGGAGTGGTGTCATGGCTTGGTTAGTGCAGACCTTGAACTTCTGTCTCTCAGAAGCCAAACTCCTCACTCCTTCAGTGGCTCACTGATCCAACACAGACTTTTTGAGAACTTACAAGGAGATCACTTACTCATTTAGAATACATTTGATTACTCAACAAATACTTATCAAGGCTCTTCAAAGAAAACCTAGTTCTTGTTCCTGTCTTTGAAGACATCTAAGTTGCATGTCAAACAGGCAAATCAACAACCATAATGCAGTAAGGCAGGGGCGGCAAAGGGGAAAGCCACGAAATGGCAAAGGCAGCATGGGAGATGAAGCTATCTGAATGGGGAGACAGGAAAGATGACGTGAGGCAGCAGTATCTGAGTTGGGGCTTGAAGGCTGTTTGCAGGGCAGGCGAGCTGAGAAGCGTGGGTGGGTGAGGTATGTTCTCTGAGGGAAATGGTGCAGAAACGTGCTCTGTAAGGTCATATGGAAGAAGGACCGATAACTAAGCAGCTAATGGATGCCCAGCACTATTCACAGGCACTGCGGATAACCGGAAGTGTAAGGGGATACTTACAGGGCTGGCGCTACCCTCAACAAGCTTATAACTGAGCAAGTGGTAGAGACACATACATATGGAATCAGACAGCTGTACCTCAAGCCAGACTGAGAGGAGCTCCATTCAGGCAACCCTATCGTTCATACTCATATGGTACCTTTCCATCCATGAAGCCCTTTCACAGACATTATGTCACTTTATGAGAGCATTACTCTTAATTGCTGTTAAACCAAACGTTCCCCACTAAATAAGCTACACACATAAATTATACCTCACACCCATGAGAGTGGCTCCTGTCAAAAACCCAGAAAATACAAGTGTCAGCAAGGATGTGGAGAAACTGGAACCCTTGTGCACTGTCAGTGGGAGTGTAAAACGGTACAGTTGCTATAAGAAACAGTATGGCGGTTCCTCAAAAAGTTTAACATAGAATTACCACGTGATCCAGCAATCCTACCTCTGAGTCTACATCCAAAAGAATCGAAAGCCAAACCTTGAAGAGATATTTGCACACCTCTGTCCACAGCAGCACTATTCACAATAGCCAAGAGGTGGAAGCAACCCAAGTGTCCATCAACTGATGAATGGATAAACCAAATGCAGGATATACATACGATGGAATATTATTCAGCCTTAAGAAGGAAGGAGATTCCAACACATGCTACAACATGGACAGACGCTGAGAACTTTATGCTCAGTGAAATCAGCCAATCACAAAAGGACAAATACTGTGTGATTCCACTTATATGAAGTACCTAGAGTAGTCAAGGTCATAGAGACGGGAAATAGGATAGTGGTTCCCAGGGCCTGGGGGTGTTGGGGCGGGAATGGATGTTGTTTAATGGGTATGGAGTTTCAGTTTTACAAGATGAGAAACTTCTAGATCTGTTGCATAACAATATGAACGGTCCTTAACACCACTGAAGAGTATACTTAAAAATGGCTACGCTGAGGAATTTTATGTTATATGTATTTTACTACACCAAATATGTGTATTTTTAAATCACAATCCATAATGAGTGAGGATGTAAATACTTGACAATTCTCTTTGCAGTAGGAAAAGACAGCTCATTCTTTTGGGGACAACTGGAAGGTGGGGACCCCTGCTGATCTCACTTGGTTGAATGCAGAGGACACTCCGTTATACTCTTTCTACTCGTCACTGATGATGCCCACGCTTCCAGCTCTCAACCCTCTGAAATATTCTCACAGCTCCTTTGAAGTATGTTGTTGGCTTAGAGTGAGAGCAGATGATCTGCCTAAAATCTCACAGTGTGGGGAAAAAACATTCTCAAGTCTGAAACCTGCACGTGTGGCAGCCTGGAAGCAGAGTCGGCTGTCTATCTGAGGAGATGCTGCCAAGAAAAAAGATGCCTGTCGCAAAGAACCAGAAATCACAGGCCATTGTCTCACACTGTCTTATTTTTTCAAAATGCCAGGGGAAAAGAAATTCCACAAATTAATGTCCTTTGTAGAAACTATGGGAGCTGATAGTTTTCTTTACATTTACCTAAATAACTCTCGTTCTAGCCTGGCTCACAGGGGCATTTAGTCAACACTCATTTAGTGAATGAACCGATGGAAGCTTGTGATATGAGTGACCTAGGACGTTCCTCACACAGTTAAACTCTTTATCTTTGTAACTTCACCCATTCAGTTCCCACAGTGAGAATGCCAAGCGTCAAACATCTGATACTTGAGTCCATATTATAGCTTACCTAAGATATGAAAAATGTAAGATGATGAGGATGTTCTGATAAAGTCTACTAGTCAACAGGACTGAACAGCTCATGGCAGCAACAGAAAACATAATGCAACCACAGTTTTCTATTAACGAGAGTTGTCCAAAGCATTCCAAGCCAGTGCTTTGTGACCTCAAAAAACCAGTGACTTCAAAAGCCAGGGACCTCAAAAACCCAAACCTGATCACACCTCTACCCACTGCCTGAAACCTTTCAACATAATTCCTAGTATCCAGAGTCGTCCAAAGCCAGCTAGACACTTAAAGCAAGATGAACTTGGAAGCAAGTTCTGTAAGGAACCAAGAACGGATGTGGAGTCACGCAAGTCTTACTACTGTTCTTTTTATAGATGAGAGGAAAGATATGTTAAAAATGTACACTTACTTTTTTACCCTCAATTTACAAAATCAAAACTTCTGCATTTCTCTTGGCCTTGTTAGAAAATGGGCCCAGTATATAACACCAATCTCTCCAGGGTTAGTGGGAGGATGCTGTGATAGCCCCGAGCAAGGGCAGGGTGCCAGATGGAGATGAATTTTCATGAGGGCTCTATGCCCCACATCTGCAGAAGCTTCCCCAGTCCTTATGGACAGGGCAATGTAACCTAGAAAAATAGGGCTGAAGGCAGAATCGGGGCTTGAGGTCAGCCATGCTCATAGCCTGGTCTCAATGTGACAGTCCACAGCACCACAGCCCAGGGAATCTGAGCGTTTGGGAGCTCTCAATTTGAATTTTTAATTAAATTCCACTTCCAGACCTCTATGGAGAAGAAATAATTCTAAATTCTTATAAACAAAACTTCTGAGCTGTAAAAATAACATGAAAACATTCTATTGAGAGTATTTACTTAAAAAAGAATTGTGAAAATGATTCATCCCTGTTCCAATCAGCAAAATTATATTTAAATATGATCAGAAATCTCATACAACCAATTTTTATGTGGACATGGCCTTAGCCCATTTGACTTCACCATCCAACATGGATGTCCAGCTCCTGCTCACTCGTCATGGGCAGGGGGCAGGGGGGCGGTGGCTCCACTATCTCCCAAATAACCAGCAAAAACCCGGGAAGAATCTCAGCTCGGTAATTATAGTCATGATAACTATTGCAATGGTTCTCAACCAGGGGCAATTGGCCTTCTTGGTGACATTTGGCAATGTCTAAGGACATTTCTGGTTGTCACAACTTAAAAAGAGAGTAGCGGGGGTAGGGGGGAGGTAGTGCTACTGGTAACTAGTGGGTAGAGGCCAGAAATGCAGCTAAACATCTTACAACACAAGGGACAGATCCCTCACAAAGAAGCATCTAGTCCAATACCATGTCAATGGTGTCAGGGTTGAAAAATGCTGCTTACAAAGAGTTCATTGTACTGATACTGTTCTAAGTATTTTATATATATTAATTCATTTAACCCAACACTAGGAGAGAGGTACCATTATTGTCCCCATTTTGCAGATGAGGAAACTGAGGCTCAGAGAAATAAAGCACCTTGTCCAAGATCACACAGCTAGTAAGTGCTAAGTTAAAATTGGAACTAGGTCACCTGGGTCCAGAGGCTATTCTGTCATATGACTCTATGTGGCCTCCCTTGCCTGACTCTGAGGGAACCCTTCAGAGCCAACCTGTTTGCATCCTTCGGCTCCATCTGCATCACTCTGTCCCACATCTTCTCCTTCCGGGTTATGGCAATGGACTCCCTGCTTCCAGATCCCTCTAGTTCACTTCCCCCAATCTCCCACTGCTGCCATAGTAACCTCAAAAACCCAAATCTGATCGCATCTCTATCTACTGCTTGAAACCCTTCAACAGTTCCTTGTCACCTACCTACCAGGTAAAGCCCAAACTCTTCAGGATGGTGTCTGAGCTCTGGTTGGAATCATCATCTGCCTCCCAAACCCCTTGCACATCATTAATAAGGCTGTGCTGCTCCCACTTCTCTGCAGCGACTCTGCCTGTAATTCCCACCCCACCTCGTTTATCTGGCAAACATATACTGACCCTTCAAGAGTCAGTCCCAGTGTCACCTTCTCCAGGAAGCCTTCTCTGAACACCCCAGGTAGAAATGACCACTCTTTTCTTTTAGCATTTACTTCGACAGCCTTTATTCAAATGCGTTACCATTTTTCTTCACTTTCAAGTCTGTCCCTCAAGGTCAGGGACCTTGCGTTATTTTACTTATCTCTGAAGTCTAGCCAAGTAACTGAATAGTCACTCGGCAAGTATCAAATGAAAAAAAATCCCAAAAGGCTTGAATCCTTTCAGGACAGGAGAAGTGGTCACTATCTGCAAAGGAAACCCATCCCATTGAACACCGTCATTCTTAGGGGTGTCTTACATGAAGCAGAAGTCAGTTTCCGCAATGCCTTGATCCCAGGATCTAGCTAACTACCACGAGTTGGCTCTGACCACTAAAACAGCTGTCATCATTCCCCACTTAGTGTCCCTTTCCCCAGGATGAACAGACATGGCTTCAGGAGCCCTCGTGACCCCGCATGGTGTGCTTAATTATCGAGCAAACCCAAATCGCGACAGGCCTAAGGAGAAGCCGGCCACATTTTGGAAGTATACACTGACTCCTGAGATGCTGCCTAAAGTGCACTTTAAATCAGGGGTCTCACGTTCAAGTGCCTACGGGCCCAGGCAGGTAAGACCCATGAATGAGGGAGGCAAGAGGTGCTGCGATACAGAGAGAAGAGGCTGTGGATGGACCGAGCGTGTCTGTGCCAACCACTCACCTCCAGGATCGCCACCGTGTAGGAATGGAGGCCCAGCATTGCCAGGTCTTTGTGTGTTTTTGAGATAAGCTAGAAATTTGCATTTTTTACATGGTTTTTTTTTTTTTTTTTAATACTGGTAACTTTTTTTTTTTTTAATTGATAACAATGTGTGTGTCCAACCAACCTCATTTGGGGGCCAGCTCTGGCTGTAAGCTGTCCTCTTGTGGCCTTGGCTTTAAATAAAGAATTGCTCAAGCGATTCCTAAATGTATGTTTTTGTATTTAGTGGTGGAAATGTGCACAGATATACTGAGAGTTGTGGACAGGGCAGAATTTAAATGTGAAGTTAAGCTGAAACGCTGGGGTTAAAAATAAGTTGAAGGCATCAATCACCAAAGAGGACGAGCGAAACTGTGGGAAAACAAGGAGCCTTCCTAACCAGCGTCCAAAGGCGAGGAAAACACATAGTTACCCATCGACAGAACCATCTCCAGCAAGGCCTGGAACAAGCTGGGGTGCTGGGCTCTCAGCTCTTTCTCCCAGGGGAAGGCTCTGCATGTCGAAGGTCTCCCGTACCTGCACTTCAGGTCCAGGTAGGAATTCCCCAGGTCACCTGCAGGAAAGGGAAACACAAGATACCACTCCCCTTAGGAGAGGGTAAGTCTTGCCTCTCTAAATCCTCCTCCCTAAGTGGAACCAGAAATAAGAGGCCAGACTTCATGTTACTGGGTACGGGTTGGGATCTGAAATTGGTGTGATGCCTTTGCCCGGAGGTCACAAATTCAAAGCCAAGTCCGAGGGAAATGTGCCAAAGTTGCTGATGGCTGTTGAATAATTCTACAGAATGAGCAGCTGGCCTCAGACTGGTCCCCAAGAGGCCAATATCTAGGCCATTTTGTTGGCAGTGTGAGCCGAGAAGCAAAGACCAAGGACCCCCAGGGAGGTGAGGCGGGAGATGTTAGGAAAATCTTCTCAATGCCCCCGAACAGATCAGCATGCAAGGCTGGCCTTCCGACTCAGACCGTCTCTCCTAAAATTTGATCAGTTATCAAAATCAGTTTCTTTCCTATTTGGGACATTACTATTCCTATATATCTTCCCCCTGTTCTGACAGCATTGTATTTTCTAGATGATTCAGAGGCGAGAACAGCATCTGGGGACCAGTATAGCCTATTCTTAAATTGGATTACAAAAAGTGTGCCTTTCCACATTTACCTGTCACCATCTCTAATCACTCCCTGGGACTGTTTTATACAAACCCCACTGGACCAGAGTATGTTCAAGAAACATCGATTTCTTCATGGCCTGGAATGGGAAGTCTAGCTCTGGAGATGGTGAGATATGTGGGCAGGACTGAAATACTCAATTTGCTTTTGCTAATGGTAATGGCCCCACAGGAACTTCTCTTCCAGCAGGAATATATGTGACTAAGTCTAGTGCTACCACATCAGGCAAGAAGATCTACAGCACAGAGAATCTGGTAAGTGCCATGATCCAAGCTGGTACATTGGAAGACAAGACAGGACCAAGTTTTATAACCGTTAAACACCCCACATGAGTGAAAGGGTGTGTCCATGCAAATATAGCAGGCATGAAAGCAATCTATTTGAAATTATTCGTTCCCTCTGTTGCAAATTACCCATGTCTTCCAGAATGAGTCAATTTCAAGGATTAAAAAAATAAAACCTAGCCCCAAACAACAAAGTCATTGTTCAACATTTCTGAAAGCTAATATTCAGTTATTAATGAACTAAGACAAAAGTACTCCGGTGGGGAAACATTTCTAATGATTAATTTATTTTCCAATTCATTTTTATTTTCTTAGACTGGCCCAAGATCCCATTATGAATGGGAACAATGAAATGTGAGGCTCAAAATACTCTCATTTGTATTCTTAAACTAAATCACATATGGTTAAAGCTATAAGGAAGGTTGGGTTGTTGTTGTTGTCTTGAAATTTAGTGGAATGTATCCTTTTACTTGCACCTATCTGTGGAGGTCATACCTGTCCCCCTGGGTCAAACTCATATACGTTCCATTTTAACTCCATTAGAAGGAAGCCAAATGTGTTGACACAGATGCACAAAGTTAAAGATTGCCCTCCGGAAGCTCAATACTCACATGCTTCCTGGCTCCCTCCCCCTTGCTGTACTGTGGACGCGTA
The DNA here is from genome assembly GCF_902729225.1 of Pteropus medius. Lineage (NCBI taxonomy): Eukaryota > Metazoa > Chordata > Mammalia > Chiroptera > Pteropodidae > Pteropus > Pteropus medius. The sequence continues at coordinate 164,349 of NW_024349804.1, read as the reverse complement.
CACAGACACTATTTCTTGAACCTCTGCACACCTTTCATAATATAACTTGATTTGTTCAGCAAGTTGCTTCTCAAGGAGGGGATTAAAAATCTACAAGAAGAAAATCGAATGAACAATTGTCATCAAACACGCATTGATACCCAAGAGGCTGTGTTCAGGCTGATTCCCTTCTCCCCGCTAATATCGGCCGGTGGTCTTTGTTCACAGACGATCCACTCTGGATTTGCAAAGGGAGGGTGTAATGCAAGGACATGCGGGCTCTAGCCACTTCCCTCTCTCTTCTTTTGGTGGCATCTTTTCCTCTACGGGGCTTCCTGAAAGTCAGGATTTCCCAGAGACGAGCCTCCACCCTCTTCTTGCCCGCCACTGCATGCTGTCCCCAGAATAGCATATTCATCTCCCCTTCAGTTCCCCAAGGATGCCAAGTCCACCCGTGCTGTGCCAGCTGACTGGGAGCCCTTCTTCCAATTTCTTCTGCTTGGGAGGCTCCTACTCAACCTCCAAGGGCCAGATTCAAGGTCATCGCTTCAGAGTGGCTCCACCCCACCCTCACCTGGTTGCCGATGCCAATGTTCCCACCTCAGTGTTCCCCGACACTGTGTTCACACCTGAATTAATACATGCACCAAATTCTTTTGTGACTTATCTTTTTAGGACCCAAACAGGAAGTTCCTCAAGGACAGAGGTCTTATCTCAACTCAGTGTTTTCAAAATGCAGGTTGTAACCCCTTAGAGGGTCATGAAATTATTTCAGTGGGTTGTAACCAGCAGTGATTTTTTTAAATAAAGTGGAACCCAAAATATCAGAGTACAATGAACATAGCAAGAGTATGTATTCAGAAAAATCTTTTTCCATTTTGTATTATATAGATGTATGTGTATGTGTCTATATGGGCATACATATGTACTGTTCATTATAATAAATAGATGTCTTATTATGGATCCTCTTCAAAAAACAGTTTGAAACCTACCATCTTAATTTATCTTGGACACCTGCCTCGGAACCTAGCATAGAGCCTGGCACATATTAGGTGCTCAATAAGTATTTGCTGCACAAATGAATAAATAAATTTCATTTTTTCCCTTCTTCATAGAGGGCTCTCAATGGAAGTTCTAAGATGCACCCACGGGTGGTAGGGCTCCCCATTTTTCCTAACCTATTTTGCATAGTGACTCCTACTTTTCTCAGAACAAACCCCACGGGGTCACGAGAATGAAAGAAGGCTCCTTGTCCAGGGATTGGGTGATCTCCTCACCCAGGCAGAAAACACAATCGCTGCGAAAGCCCCCTTGTGGGGGGCCCTTCAGGTCCCTACGGCAGCCCTGCTGGACCTGGCCTGGAGGGCGGGACGGTTCCACCTGCAGGCGGGTTTTGGATGCGAGCGTCCAACGGCAGATGCCGTTCTGAATACAAAGCCCTCAGTGCCAAACCCCCAAGTGTGAGCCGAAAGCCTAAGCTTCTGAAGAGAGCAGTGAACGGAACCAAGATTTTCATTTGCTACGGTGTCTCCTCTCCTGCTACTTTAAATAATAGCATGTAGAAGAAGCTTTACCAAATAACAAAGACGCTCTCCTTTCATTAGCTTAATCACTGGATAGGCAACAGCCTGATAAAAATCTACTCTCTATAATTAAACCAGTAGTTATTAAAACAGAGGAAGTAAATGGTTTCCATTTTATGAGTACTAAACGAACCAAATGTTAACAGAAATCTATTATCATGTTAGCTGGGGGAAAAGATTCAATATTAATAATGTTTGATGACAGAGCCGATGAGAGATTCGTCTTGGATAAATCTTTTGTTTACAGCAGGTTCCAGGTTCCTGAGCAGCATACCCATCACCCATGAGCACTAGCACACTTGTCCTTGATCCCCTGGGCTCACCTGTGCAGGCTGCAGAGTACGGAGGCGATAGTACTTCAGGGGTCCAAAGAACCCTTCGATGCCGGCCACATACCTGCTCCCTCCAATAATGAAGTACCCAGCAGTGTCATTATAATGGAAATCTTCCCGGAAGCTGCAGAAAAACACAAAGGCTCTGAGTTTGAATCAGATTTTAGAGAGACTCTTTCACTGACCCTCACTGACTTACTTTACATTTCCACAAGCCCTTCTTTCTGAGACCGTTGTGGGGTCTGGAAGACTTGGGCTAGGATGCCAGCTCTGTTATTTACCAGCCGTGTGACCCTGGACTTGTCCCTTAACTTCTTTGAGACTGAATTTTCTCATTAGTAAATTATAGGATTGTTCAAAGAATTAAGTAAAATATAAAGACGTAACACATCTAGCCGGGTATCTGGCTCACCATAAATACTCACAAAGTACTGGCTACTGAGATTGGTGAAATTGTTTGGAATCATTACAATTATGTGGAATTGCTGGTTATAATTGGAAATATTATGCCCTAAAAGGAATAAAAACTTGTCGAATGGATAGAAAGTGGTTGTGGAAGAAAACTGAAAACACGTCCTATTTGATAAGAACTGAGATAAATTTAGAGTTAAGAGGAGATGGCCACGGCAAGGTCAAAGGTCTTGACCAAAAACAATAGGTCAGCACAGGTGACACGCTGTAAGTCTACTTTGTCCTGAAAGACTTAAAGGATCAGGAAAGAAAATGGAAGGAGAACTGGGTTGGCACAAATAAAATGCCCAAAGTTATTTCCTGAAGCTTTGATTATATTCACCAAAGACTGGAAAACTCCAGGTGTCTGTCATTGAAGACTGGCCCACACGCACCTACTGGGTGTAAGCTTTTCTACTATACAGCTTAAAAAAGGGACAAGGAGCTCTGTGACTGACCTGGAGAGGTCTCCAGAATACATTGTTAAGTGAAGAAAATAAAAGTGCAGAACAAGAACATTCCTTTTATTTAAGAAAGAGGAGGATGGATGGGGGGGTGGTGGTATTTGCATAAAAACTCTGTAAGTATATACAAGAAACTAATAAAATTACTTCCCTGTGGTGCAGGGGTGGGAGTGGGGCACATAGGGGATGGAGTGGATGGGGGCAGAGCTAGAAGCAAGACATCTAACTGTATACCTTTTCATATAGTTTTGAGTTTTTAAACCATGTGCATGCATTACCTATTTAAAAATTAAAATAGGAATGGGTGAACAAGGTGTGATCAGAGCATATGTGAACAGCAAGGGGGGTCAAGACAGGCATCAAGTGAGAAGCCAGGCAAAGAGGAAAGAGCCAGGGAGTGCAGAGGGCAGATGGAAGCAGAAGGAAAGAACACAAAATGTCGGGCAGGCCGCCAGGAGCCCAGAGAGCCACACGGGCGGTGGGCCAGGGTGACACACACAGGGCCAGAGCAAGCTACCAGTGGTCGGATCAGAGAATCCAGGCCACTCGGGGTCATCACAGGACAGGGGATGGACTGACTATTAGCAAGGAAGCTGATCCTCAGCAGGTACACCTGGCTGGATAGAAAGACAAGAGTGAAGAACCAGGCACTTGCGGACAGCATCAACTAAGAGCAGCCAGAGGAAATTCCGAGAAATGAGCTACATACGAAGGCAACTCAAATGGAAGAAAGTGCTTTCTCTTCTGATATTCCTCTTTGCAGAATCTCAAGCTTAAAGAGCCATGAGAAGGTGATAGTCTCCTCCTTTTTTTCAGGTGGGATCATAAACTTATTACCTCTGAGAGCTATGAATTGATTGTGTTTTTCAAGACCTTGGGTAAAATCTCTTCTAACAGAACTCTACCTAACCCACCCACCAGCTCCCCTGATGGCCGATCCCTAAAACATGCTGGACGTCTGCTTACCGGAAACTTAGTCTTCTCATTTTATAAATGGAGAAGATAATAGTAGCTACCTACAGAATTTTTGTGAGCATTACATGAACTGTTATTTAAGCAATGCATTTGGAATAGTGCCTGCCACACAGGAGACACCACACTGTTCCCTAGGTTATCATCGTTAACCTAGTCCACTGATGGACTTTTGCTACCATCTCGAGTTACATGCTTAGAAAGAATAAGATGCATGTGTCCCCAAACCTGTAAACGCCAGTTTGTATGGTCATTGTAATTACACAATTTAATTAAATATGTTACCCAATAAAATATGAGTGGGGCAGAAAGAGTTATTCATTCTATAAAAATTAAGTTGGATACTTTGGGTAGGCCCAGTAAAGAATGGTTACTAAAACTAAATTGTGGAATTAGGACAACTGTAAAAGGTTGGAAAAAGAAGTTGAAGAAATCTAGATGGAGTTTGGGCTCTGACAGTTTCACAAGTGTTTTTATTTTCTTTTCATTGAAAGAAACAGATACTGGATGCTGTTTATGCAAGAAGATCACAGGGAATTCCAATCAGTAGACCCCTACTCAAAGGAAAAGCCCTATCTAGAAAGACTGGCAAATGAATGTACATTTTTATTTTTTTATCAAAATCAAATGTTTAAGGTAACTTTTTTTTAAAATGGATCTTTGCTTTAACCGAAGTTTTCGACTGATCAATAAATTACTTGATCCCTATAGTACTGGCTTTTTAAAAAAATCATTATTATAAAACTAAAACAGGAGATCTCTCTAGCCTGGTCTCCAACATTTTTCTCCTCTAAAATTCTCAGTGGCTGCACAAAAATTGCAAGAGATCCTTGTACTGGGCACTGTTTGATGGCCATCGGTTTCGCTGACATAAAAGCTGAGCTAGACTCTTCCATAGCCCAGGCCCATCCCTTTCAAAAACCTCGGACATGCTGGCACACTATCTTTACTATCTTTATCTGGACATAGAAGAGTGCCCTGGTTTATTACTGTGGAGCACCAGCCGCTTGAAAGATGATCGCTGTTGCCCTCACTTGAAATTGGGAAATAGCTCCAGCTCGAGGAGAGAGGGGAGGTTAGAGCCTCAAATCAGCTGCCCCTCTCACTCCTTCGCATAATTCTCACCTTCCATGTCACTTCCTCAGGACCTGCTCTAAATTCTGATCCCCTTGTCATTCTCTCAAGCCACCTTATTGTTCCTTTTCTTCTCAGCATTCACCACAATTTGCAATTTTAAATTTATTTATGAATTTGTTTGTTTACGATTTGTCTACCCCACCAGATTTTCTAGCTCCATGAAGGAAGGGACTGGCTGTATTTATTCTCAGAGTCCAGCACTGTGGCTGGCATGTGGTGGATGTGTTGGATGAATGAATATATACTGGATGGATGAAAAGGTGGATGAATAGATGGACGACGGATGGATGGATGGATGAATTCAACACTATACAGGTCTGCAGTTGTTACCTGTCACCAAACGGTACTGAGAGCCTTTCATTCGTGCATAGCACTTAATTATTGATCTTCTTACACCAACTTTGTGGGAGAGCAGCTATCATTACGTGTGCATTACAGAAGCAAAAAGGAAGGTTAAGAGGCTTTCCTTGGAACACCTATAAGCATCGGAAATATTTAGTTCACTGGCTTGGCCCTCTCTGAAAGTGGAATTCCTGATATCTAACCACAGGGACCCCCGTGGGCCTGGTGTTAACCCTTTAGTTGTTCTATTGGTGCGGGAGGTTCCAGGGGTACAGGAAGGGCAGCCGAGGTCTGAGCACTGCTGGTGTTACCAGCTAAAGAATCATTTCAGTGCTTTACCTGGGATGCTGAATTGGTATGTACCTGGAAGTGAGTCCTCATCTCTGGAACCTTATATGACCATACTGATTTTATCTTTTAACATTTTAATATTTTGTTCATCACGGAGTCTTTACACTAATTTTTAACTTTAAAAATGTTGTATTAAATGTGATTACTGTTCTGGATCGAATTGTGTCCCCCCTCAAAATGTACATCTTGAAGTCTGACCCCCGGGTACCTCTGAATGCAACCTCATTTGGAAACATGGTCATTGCGTTGGCGGTTGATTAAGATGAAGCCACACTGGAGCAGGGAGGCCCTTAATCCAATATGACTGGTGTCCTTACAATCAGGGGAAATTTGGACACAGACACACACAGGGAGAATGCAATGTGGAGATTGGAGTTAGGCTGCCACAAGCCAAGACATCAGAAGCTGGAGGCCTAGCACAGACTCTCCCCTAGAGCCTTCAGAGGGAGTATGGCTCTGCCAACACAACCTCAGACCCTTAGGCTCTAGAATTATGAGACAATAAATTTCTGTTGCTTAAGCTACTCAGTTTGTGGTACTTTGCTCCAGCAGCCCGAACAAACTGATACAATTACCGAGGTTTGTGTTTGTGTTTGTTTTTGTTCTGCCTGCCTCTCTCATTCCCTCCTGGTCCCAGCCTTGAATCATACTGAGATCTCTCTGTTTACGATTCATTCACTCAGGTCAGCCTCTAGATTTCTAGGAATTAAGAGGAAAGGTAGCCCTTACATAAACAACAAAAAAGACTCTATAAAATTCAATCTGTTGTCAGAAAGGTCTTGGGGTTGCGGGTGGGTGTCAGGGGAGTGAGGGGAAGGTATTATTGCGGATTTCATATCCTGAAATGCAAATCCTTCCTTTTCGGGGTCCCCTTCGCAGAACGGGGCACTCGAAGGCATTTCCGAGGAAGTCACAATCATCTGTTCCACTAAAGCAAACTCCCAGGCCTTCCTGCTCTCGAACTCTTCAGAGAAGAGCCCGCAGCCACCTGCTATTCAACAAAACTCCTATCCGTCGACTTCCCTCTGATTTGTCTAACCCCACCTGACGCGCTGAGACTTCTGCTCCGGTCTTAGGCCTCAATGTCTACGATACAATATAGCTATCAAGTCACCAGTGACCTTTTCTTGCAGGCGATGGAATAACATTCTTCAGCCTTTCTATAGAACTCTAATCCTTTAAGCTGGCCATGAAAATAAGAATTGTTCTATGTGACCAGTATCTAAAAGAAATCAGCTTGACTTAACCATAAGCAGGAATGGGGGAGGGAGGAGTAGAGTGTATGCCCTTACTCCCCTATCTCCTCCCCTGTTTGCTTTCCTTTCTGTAATAATTGGTTTTCGAGAAAATTTGGGTGGTGTGAGGACTTTTGAGTGAACGAAGACTGTTTGGAAAGGCAGCTTTGTGCTTGGTGTAGTCAAAAGGGTGAAGGAATGGCTCCCTACCCTGACAGTCCTGATACGTTTTTTAAAATTACACACACACAGCTGGTAATTTTTGTTTCTGTTCTTTAGACTTATTCGTAGGTTTACATATATTTGATTATATATATTATCAATCTATGATGAGGTATCCTGAGTCTTGCCCCATCACTCTGCCACTATAAAACCTGCTATTTTACAGAAATAGAAAAGCAAATTTAAGAAGTTATGAAATACAAGGCAAAGGACCCAATTCTCCGTTTCTGTAACTCTTGTAGAGAACAGTTCTATAAAGATGAAAAGTTACACCAATATCAACAGTTGCATACATTTCAAATTTAGATTATAAACATAAATATGAAGACTGTCTGCTTTTATGTTTTATACTAACCAAAGTTACCAACTATTCTCAATAAGCAACATTAACACTTTGATTTATTTTTCAGAATCCTTCGCGGAAGATAATTTTCAAAGAAAATGAATTATATAAAGTGCCATGAAAGGAAGAATTTACAATGAGATCTGGAGAGAGAACTAGTTTTTCTTGCTTAGAAAAAAAAGATTGTGGGGGAAACAGGGAGAGTTTGTGGACAGTAAAAGAAGAAAAAAAAAAAAGAAAGTACAAAGCCTATAGCCACAGGGCAGACTCTTCCATGCTAGGAAAAGGTGAATAAGGAGGTGTGAGAATAACATTACCGCTGAGGACTAAGGCATGAAGATTCCTTGACCTTCACCCGGCAATATTTGAATCAAAAGAAAAATCTCACTTACCTAATTGTCTGATTATGGTAGCTTTTCAAATCCTGTCCAACGCTGGTGATTACTACTATCTACAGTGGGAGAGATATACAAGGATCGGTTATGCTTTAACGTCCCACATCACAAATACAGTCCTGCGTATAAATTACTCATAAAATGTGCTGCATAGTCTTTTGCCTGCTCAGTTTCCGCAAAAATAAAATTAACAGCTTACTAGCCCTGTGTATATTTTAAGATTTAAGAAATTTAATTTCTCCAAATGACTTGATGTGGTAAAAAGATCTATAATGCAGTTTTTCCCAGTGGATTTCAGATATTTCAAAACTACGAGCCAAAAGGTTCATTTGGTGTGTTTGTGCTTCAAAGCTTGTTGCATAGAAAGACAAGGAAATGTGTAAGATACTACAAGGAGATTTTGAAATTTTACTCATCAGAGCCTTAGGGGGAAAAACACTACTTCATGCACTACTGTCCCCCACTCTCCTTCCCTAAGCACTGAGATTCGTCGCTGTCATTTCAATGATGACAATGTTTTTGTCATGGATGTTATTAGCCGTCATGCATTCTTCTCATGTCTTGAATTACAACAGAAGCCCTTGGAGTTAACGGGCTCCTTTTGATTCTCCCGGTGCCAACACAGAACCAGTTTTTACCAAATCTGTGCCGGCCTAACTAGATTCTCAAAGATGTGCCTTCGCACTGTGTCTGTGAAAGACAAACTAACCCATAAAAAACCAATCCCGTTCAGCCATATATAAAATGAAGAAAATGACTCAAACCAGTTGTTTCTCTAAACCAACCATTTACTTTAAGTCAATTTGTCTATTTAGTCAAAGCAATGAATATCGTAGCTACACCACAGATGTGGATTTTGTGTAGAAAAACAATTAAGTATTGTTTTGGGACCTATGTATATTAAGGAGACCAGATGGAATGGAAAGAAAAAGACAAAAAGTCTACTAAAAAAAAAAAAAATCTACTCCTTTTTCTTTCCACCCCATCTGGTCTTCCTAATTCTTCTCTCCTGCTTTACCCAATCATGTGCTCTGCCATTGAATTCATCTCTTTAATTAAAGAACTACTTTGATTTACTCTTCTTCTCCTAGAAAAGCTTCTAGCAGAAGCCCTGCTGCTTTACAAGTAGAAATCTAAATTCCATGATATTCAAGATTCTCCACATTCCCCCTAAAGATAGTTTCTTCTTCTATTAATGTTCTACAATCTGCAAATTTCTACTCCAGTCAAACTGGTTTATCTGCTCACCCCCAGCCTATGCGCTAAAATGCCCCCGGCTCTCTCCTCTCTCGATTCTCCCCGATTCTCCCCATTCGTAGGAACCTTCTCTACAAAGCTTTCCCTGAGTATCTTAGCATAAAGTGCGGTCTCTCTTCTCCAAATCAATATAAATTGTTGTTTGGCAATTAAGCTTGCCTTACGATGACCCTTCACCTGCTTAAATCATGTCCGTAAGTAGTCTATCAGCTCCTTGAGCACACTATCTTGTGGACAGCAGGTGCAAAATAAGATCTGTGATTTGCTCTGACGGTTTGATACCTGTCTAAGTGACACTAGCACTGAGCTGACCTTCTCAGGAGAAAAGCAGCAACCAAGCTATAATGTCGTCATATGTTCTCATGTAAATGAGAAACTAAAATATGGACCATAGCTATGTCACCTAACATCGTTAAGGAAACAAACTAATGTACAAAATATCCCAGCTAACATTTCACAGACTCTCCTCAGAAAAGCAAAGACCGACCTGATTTCTTTTCTCTTTGGAAAAAGGAAATGTGATAAACCTAACCACCAAGGGAAGTCCGTGTATTATCTAATACACAAGACAAACAAGATGTCTCTTCCAGTTTTGTTACCGGAAAATCACAAATCAATACGAAAAGCTGATGAGAAAATAAAGCCACTAGAAAAAAAGTAGCATACTGACATGTAGACTGAAAAAAATGGAATTGTCTTCAATTATAACAACAGATTTATAATCCAGAAAACCTGTGTTATGAGAGTTTGAGACAGTTATAGTGTTTTATAGTACAAAGTAGATAAAGACCCTCTGTTCCACCTGAATTATCACTTGGGTCTGTCAATTATTACTTGTCTGTTTATGCCAAACATAAACATTGTCTCAACTTCCAAAAACAGTAGAACCATTTCTCGACTAAACTAACCGATAAATTTCCTGCCCAAAAAAAAAAAAAAAAAGTTGTAGATCTGACAACCCTATACAAACAAGGCTGATGCTGTTTTAACATTTATCTCCACAAAGCCTATCTCACCAGGGGAAAAGCAATGAATTCCTCAGATAATTGTGGCTATATAGCTGGCTATATTATTTACTCATTCGCAATATGGTCGAAAGAAGCACTTTAAAAGCCAATTAAATGGGATGGGATTCTTATGATTTAATCTTCCATCTATAAAAGTTTGATCAAAAAAGTGTATAGTTGTAAAGAGTTTATCATTTACCACAAATTTGCTTTTACAGATTTTCTTGCTCCCTGACTTTACAGCGATGCTTAACGTTAAGTGATGATGCTGATATGATTCACAGGCAGAAGTGGGGGATGTGCCTACAGATACCTGGCCTCCGTTAAAAGAGATATCCAGTCGAAACCACTCCTTCAAAGGTAGGATGAATTTAGTTTTCACAGCAAGATCTTCTCCTTTGACAAGATGCATCTGAATATGCAAGTGGCCTAAAAGGAAAATTAAAGCTCATGAAAATGACAAAAAAAATAGAAGTGAATGAAGTAGCTACACCTTTTCAACAACTGTCCGAAGAAGCAACCAGACTAGATCACCTTCCTTCTTCCTTTAACAAAAATCAAAGCAAAACAAACACAACTTCATTCCTTTGTAAAGAAGACATTTATTTTAAGCTTCAGGAAAAAAGTTGAATTTGAAGGCCACATTTGATAGTCATTGTTCTCACTAAACTGCCACATTGGCAATATCTTCCTTATTCTATACAGATATATTTGCCAATAGATAGAGCATAAGAAAATGACAATATCATTTTAAAGTTCTGTTTCATACTTACCCTCTTCGGTAAGAAATACAGAAGGCGTGCCGTACATCTCATTAGAATCAACAAAGTACAAAATCCCGCAGAGACTAGCCTTGCAGTAATGGAGTAAGTAAAGCCACAATGAAACAGTAAACCTATAAGAGTGAGGGGAAAAAAAGATTCTGCAGATTGATATCATCCAAGAACAGGTAATTACAGTTAACAATGACCAAGTAAATTGCTTTCTTTCCAATGAAGGGATGAATTTGCCTGTGTGTTCATCATGGGAGATCAGCTTGCAAAGCTTGATTTTTGAGACAAAGGAGGTAGTTACAGAAGCTGTAAAAGACAGGAGTTAAGCATCATCGTTCAAAACTAGCGACATTCTACCTTGCACCAAAAACTCTGTTTCTGTGCCTCTGATAATCTCACATGCTTACCATTTGAATTCTTGATTAAGGCTTATAAAACCAGACACAGAATAAAACTCTGGATTTTAATAAGAGGTGATTTGATAAGAAGCTATTCTAATTTCGATGATTAAAAGAAAAAAACATAATTAGAGCTTTCTGAGCAATTTTGTTTCTTTCAAAGATAAAAGCCTTAAGGTAGAAAAAGTGTCCTACTCTGCAACTGGCATCACTATATGCTAATCGGGACACATATATACTATTTTAAGGCACACATTAGGTTGCTCAGTATCACAGTTCTGGCTGACCAATCTGGAACAACTAATCTAATTGTTCCATTTCTGGACTGGGACTATTTTAGTTAAAAAAAATACTGTACATTTGTGATTTGTGGAGTGAGGACAAAATGACAGTAGTCAACTTAACTAGGACACATTTAGCCACGATATATGATCCATCAATCACTCAGCAAATATTTGCTGAACACTTGTTTGAAGTCACACACTATGCTAGTGACCAGCAGTTCAAAGATGGAGAGCTGGAAGTAACTGAATTTTGCACATCAAACAAGAATCAGGGTCAAAACAAATGCAAAAAATTCTCCCCATCACCCCAGGAACCAATTCAAAATTTGGGTTAAAGTATCAGTGACCTCAGATTCTTTGGGGATATATCCAAACAAGTCCTTTAGAATATTCTGAGCTTTATAATCTGGCCTCCGAATCAGTGGTAAGATATGCAGACAGATGGTGCCACACGGCTCCCTCCTGACCCACCCAGCTGAGCAAGCTCATGAAGATAAGTTATTACAAGGAAGCTTAGCAAGAACATACGCTCAGTAAAGTGACTCAAGATCTTTCTACAGCCAGCAGCATAGGAAGAATTAAATCACTCTGCTAAATCCATCCAGTCTGAGGTGAACCAGGAACCATTTTCAGCATCTTCAATTCAGCAGAAGGAAAAAAAAATTTTGAGTTTTGCTGAAATCAACAGAGAAGATCAGAAGTAGTAAGATTTCCAGCAGCTCATCATCCAATCTTCCAAGACAGAAAAGGCAGGACAAAGGCCGCAATCTGTGCTGGCTGTGGCTGGCTATGCTGCAAATCTTGTGAAGGCCTCAGGCTCCAATGCCTTGCCCCCTACTCATATCATTCCTGGGATGGACATATAAAGTGTAAGGCAAACTGAGGATTGCTAAGTGCAAGAATAACTCATGAATACTTGGAGGTTTTCAGGTCCACAAAATCTGCCTAAGCTGTACAGACCTCAACATTTTCCCAAAGCATGTAACAAAAGATTTGTCCTCTTCAGGGATTCTACTAGCCTGCTCCAGTTCTCAGAGAAAAAGAGCCGAGCCCTACCCACCCCCATCATCTGCCCATTCTTACACTGGGTAATCTATCCGCTGGCGTCGGGTGGCCTCCAGCTCACGGTTCTGAAACCTTGGGAACTTCTTCACAATGCCTGTGTTCTCTCCACTGGAGGCATAGAGAAAGCCCAGGAGGGTGACCAAATCTGTAAATGACCAGACAGCTGCCTTTCAATTATCTCCAGAAAAGCATTGTTCCCCAAATCACATTCTTTCTAGAACCCTCTGCCTAGCTTCGAACATTTAAACAAAATAGTCTGCAAATAATAGCAAACATCTATTGAACGTGGACTATGTGCCAGGTGCCTGCTAAGCATTTTACAGAGCTATCCCAGTTAGTTTTCAAAGCAACTCTATAAAATAGCTTCTATTATTAGTCCCATTCTACAAATGAAAAGTCCGAGGCATACAGAGGTAAAATAACTTGCCTAAGGTCACAGAGCTAATAACTGGTAGAGCCAAATTACCGTTTTGAGCTCAGGTTTTATGTGCTCCACTCTTTTACATGCTGCCTCTATTGTTAAAGAAAGCGTTTTGAATATATATAATACTAGTAACAGTTAACACTTCGGCAGCACTCACTATAGTCCACACTGCTGTAAAATAAGGATAATTTAATTCAAAAAAATTCATTGAATCCTCATTATTATTCCCAGTCTACGGATGAAGAAATGGAGGCACAGCTGCCAAAATAATAACTAATATTTATTTAACACTTAGACTATGCCCAGGCAATATGGTAAGCACATTTCAGAAATAATCTCATTTAATCTCACAACAATCTCTGGAATGGGTTCTATCATTATCCCCCATTTAACGGATGAAAAAACTGAGCCTTAGAGACCATTACATAATAAGAAGTAGAGCTGGGATCAAATCCAAGCAGTTTGGTTTCAGAATTCATGCTCTTAAAATTGCAGGGTTTTTTTTCTTCTTCTATGGAGACTTTTCTAATAAACTCAACACATTACCCTATGCAAATATTCCTAACCATACCCCTTAAAACTAGAGGGCCGTCCACTTTATTTTGCAAATGTGGGAGAACTCTGTGGCTCTAGAAAAGAGGATGTCCACAAGAAATCTTAAAGGGAGAACTTAGTTACTTCATCTATATTTAATACCTGCTGTTTTAAACAAAGCTAATGGGAGCTTCTTCTTTCCTATGCTCCCCTCCCTCCAAAGAGAAATGAATTTATTCAATTCAAACTAAGGATAAAGATCATTTTTCTCTTTCTCTAAAACGCTCCTTGGTTTAAGGTCCATGATTAAATAGCGGCAGCAATCTATTTCCCTGGGCTTCCCAGAGAGGGAAGAGTTGATTTCTGTGCAAGTTTCCAAATGCCAAAATGAGCACAAATTACGGGAGCCTCAGCCTAGGACGCTAAATTCCTCCGCTCTCATGTTTTATCATAGAAAGAGGTACCTCTGGTTCATTATAAGTTGGAAATCATAAGAGCAAAGTTTTCATAACTTCAGACTTCTCTGTGTGTGTGTGTGTGTACAATATATGTATATATACACACACATTATAATTATGAATTAAATAAGCCAAATTTTCCTCAGCGCCCGCTTTATTACTCGTTTCATTATGTAGAGATACATTTGGAAGCCTGAAACGGTGGAGTTATCACTTTCAAAAGAAACACGACGAACTTTTTTTTCTTTCCAATTTGAGCTCAGTTTGGGCACGCTGGCCTTGCTGGTCTGCAATGAGGGTAGGGAGAGGGGATTCGAAATAGATATGCTGCAAGGGTGTCTTTGGAATCTGGGAGGAAAAAAATTACCCAGAGTTTGATATCAGCCCAAGCTTAGTTTGGCTTCCCTCGTGTCGAGTGGCACAGAAAAGACCAGATGGCCATGTTAGGCCCCAGGTGGCCTTCTGTTACTGACGACTATTGAGTTATCTAGTGTGTAGTAGAAGCATTTATCAAAATGAGTGGGATGTGATTCTGCCCTACCCGATACCACTAAAAGGAGGCTTCACAGAGGAGGTTTCCAAAGTGAAAGGAGTTAAAAGTAAGTGTTGATGAGCCTCTCCCTTATTCCAGGATCAAAGTAAAGTGGGTTAAACAGGAGAATCTGCAGCAAAAGACAGTGGAGGGAAAATCTAAGACCCAAAGATCTAAAATTATTGTATGAGAACACATACCTTTTGTGTCCAACAAAACCAAAACAACCGTGGTTTTTTGTTGTTGTTTTTTTTCTTTTTGGTAAAATCTGTAGTTTCAATAGTTTCATGATTTGGAATTCTATTGTAATTTTCCCTCAGGATTATATTGTTTTTCCAGTTAATTGTAAATAATTAATAAGAATGAAATTTTATAGCAGGAAAGGACTTAAGAATTCATCTAGCCCAGAAAAAACATATAGGCTTATTTTCCAGTAACTGACTGTGGTTGCTTGGAGGGCTGTAATTGCTTAGTGATGGTTCTCACAGAATGGGGAGTAACAGCTCTAGGGTTATTTACCATGAAAGAATAAACAGACAGAAAAACGTAGATCTAAAAAGAGGTGTAGTGGCTTGCCCGATTTTCTCTAGGATGTAAGATCCAAAACAGAAGAGACATTACTTCATTATTCCATTCCCAGTGCTCAGAACAGAGCCTAACACTAGATAAAAATTCCAGAAGTATTTTGTGAGTAAGTGAATAAATTAACGAACAAATGAATATCATTGTGGCCTAGTCAGGATTTGAATCTCATCTTGACTCAACACTTTGCACAATTCGATAACATACCCCATGCTGCCTAAGCCAACCAATAGTCTATCTTTTTTCAGAGCCTTCCCCCAAATCAATTCCTTTTGTTTTTTCCTGGAACTTAGGTAGGAAAAAGGCATCGTTATGAAATAAACATAAAATGCCAGAAATACAGTTCAGGTTTGGAACCCACCTCCTGATCGTTTTGCCTATTTATTTCCTCCAATTTTAGAGTGAGAAGAGGCGCTAGGTATTATATGATGTAAAGTCTTTCATTTGGAGACAATAAAAGTGTTAGTGTCTTGTTGAAGGTTGTATAGCAAATAAGAGACCCACATCTGACTCAGACCCGGTCTCCCACTGCAGACCAATGGGCTTTTTGTTAAACCACATACACTTCGCAAGTCCTCCTGATGATCAGCTGGCCTGCCTCTGGGTGGCCACACGGGTGGTTAAAACCTGGAATATGTCCATATCAGTTAGATGATTGATGCTGCCTTGAACTTCCATGGCCCCGCCACAAACCACACCATGTACCCTGCCCTGGGGTAGAGCCTGGCTCAGCAAGGACCTCCAGCACCGCCCTGCTTCAGCACTAGGGCTAGTGCCCAGGGAGACTGACAGGTCCCTACCTCTTTCTGGTTGTTAAGTATTTCGAATATCATCCCTCAGTGGGGTGGCTGGGAGAGTCCCATAGCCCATTGTCCACTTTGGCTGAGTGATCAGAGCCCTGACACAGGCACCTTCTCTGGGGAAGGTCCCATTTCCAAGTAACAAATGCCTACTCAGGATGTTCCTCAAACACGTCACGATAACACAGCTGAGATCCTTGGCCCATTTGTGAAATTAGAGATAGTCTCATTGCAATGAATAACTGTGACTATAAATCTGTAAGCAGAACCTTTAGGAAAAGAAGCTAAGCTTTTCCAACGTGAAGAAGTAAAGCTTAGAGCACAGGTAACTCAATAATGCTTTCCAAACACAGGACATTAAAAAAGCAGCGGTGACCCAGTGTTTAATTTTCCTGAAAGCCAAAGCCTGAGAACAGGACTTCTACTCGCAAGCAAATATGATTTAGGTCAGATCTTCCCCCCAAAAGATACCAGGAGGGGAAGTGAGTGACTAAGAAAGTCTGTGGAATATTAACTACTAGAAGTCTTAAGAACAAATTCCATCCCCAGGAATTTATCCTCCAAACATACTTATATGTGTGCACAAAGACATGTGTACAGGATATTTGGTGAACCCTTGTTGTTAATAGTAAAAGACTAGAACTGACCCATGTGATCATCAGCAGGAGACAAGTTAAATAAATTATGGACCATCGGGCAATGGAATGCTAACCAGCTATTGAAAAGAATGAGGTTGCGTAGCACGTACTGGTACAGAAAAATCTCTGCTGTACCGTTAATGAGTGTGGGGCAGAATTTATAGTATCCCCCCACATGTGTACAAAGAGAAGGAGCTATCACCTTAATGCTTACATGTGCAGAGAACATTTCTAGGAGGAGACACAAAAAACTACTGTTATTGAGTTTGCCTCCAGGACTAGGACTAGAAAATTGAGCTGGGTGGGAACTTACTCTTCCCCCAAACCCTTTTACACCATCTGAATTTTTTTTTCTTTTTTTTTTACCAGGTCTATGTATTACTGCTTTGGCTAAAAGACAAAACATCTCCGAGCATTTCTATGCAGGCAGGGAGAGGGAGCCTGCGCCTCCATGGATGCTCAATTCGCTTTAAAGAGACAAAGTCCAGTGGGTGAGGAAAACAGAATGATTCACATCGGTAAAAATTCAACCTAAAAAAAGAGTATTCTTCCTAATTTAGAACCTGGTTAGGACTGTATTAGCATATTTCAGAGAGGCGGCATAGCAAAGTCGAAGGAATCAGGAAGCGTAGACTCCAGTTAAACAAGCACCATGAGCCTGGCTTTCCTCTTGGTAAAAAGAAAACGAGAATAATACTCTTTCCCATGGGACTATTATAAGGATTAAATGAGACAATGTGCATGAAAAGGTGTCTTGAACATTGTAAAGGGCAATGCAGATACAAAGCATTCATTAGTGTTATTACTGAAAATTTCAGACTATTGTGATTAACTGGGAAAAAAGAGGAACTAAGTCTTTTTTTTTTTTCTAAAAGTATCAAGTATATAGTTCTTATAATTACAGAAAGTATCATCACGTCATTGACTTGAATAGCCCTGCTGCATAAACCAATATTTTCAGAGACAGGTAAAGTCCAGCTCCAATATTTGACTTAATCTATTACTTTGTTATAATGGAATTTTGTTACAAGAAATCATTCTTCCAATCCAATGTATCTGAAGATGAGAATATATTTTTAGTGAAAGGAAAAGAGAGTGGAAAAGAGGGAAATTTCCATGTTCTCCAGTTTCTAAACTAAGAGGAAGATTAGAAAAACGTTCACATAAGGTAGACATTAGGGCAGAACGTTTACTACACGTTGGAATAGCTCCAACCTGCCTTTCCAGTCCTATTTCTTGAATCGCCCATCTATACTTGAGCTTCTCCATGAACAAACACCCAGCTTGAGGGCTTCTATTCCACATTCCCACCCTGTGGCAGCCATTGGTAATCAGTCCACATGGTACCTTCTCCCCAGGCACAAAACAACATGCTCTAAGGAGCCGCATCCAATCACTCCCACTTAGTGTACAAACGAAACCTATTTGCCATTCCTAACATCAAGGGATGCAGACTCATCACCATTCTCCCACCGGGCTGCATCTCCTCCTCTGCGGGGCTCATGCTTTCCCTTCTACCTGGATGCCCTTCCTTCCATTCCTTTCTGACTTTGAAAACTCATCCTTCAAGTCTCTGTTCAAATGTCATCTCCTCCATGAAGAAGACTCACAACACACCTATCACATGAACACCAATCAAAAGATTTTTCAGTGAATGACTGACTCAAATAACTAGTTCCATGACATCACCCAGCAGTACAGACTAATGACTGAGTGTGGCATTTGGGAACCAAACTACCTGGATTCAAATCCCAGTTCCATTGTGAATAGCTGTGTGACCTGAGATAAGTCACTCTACCTCTCTGAGTCAGTTTCCTCCTCTGTAAATATGGCATTAGAGCACTGGGCAGATCTAAATCAGATACTCACCTAAAGCACTTAACACAGTGCCTGGCACATAGTGAATGATCAGTAACGGAAAGTAGCTGTTCCTATTGGTACCTGTGTTTACCTTCCACATAAGCACCTAAAAAGAGGAAGGGATCCTGTCTGCATCTTCAAGCCTCCAGACTTAGAAAATAAATTGGTACAATAATAGGTGCACAATCGATCTTTAATTGCATTGAACATGACCCACATCATATAGGGTGGTGGGTAACAACAGAGGGCTAAAGAAGGCCGAAGAATAGAGTTCATTTCTAATTGTGGGGATCAAAAAGAAAAAAAAAGATAAAGCAAAAGGCTTTGGGGATTGAGTATGAGGAGGGTGGAAATTTGAGCTGGCTACTGAAATAGGGGTGTAATTTTGCCAGGAAGACGTAGTGTGGGGGAAAGTGGTGGTGGGGAGTGGTGGGGGTGGGGTCAGGGAAAGCAGGTATCCCAGGTAAAAGGAACTGCTTTAGCCAAGGCATAAGGGTAAGGAATCAAACTAATCGAATGCAAACTAGGAGGGCAGGTGCACAGGGCGAAGATGAGCTCACACGTGGTTGCAAAGGAGGATCGTTGACAGGGAGGCTGCAGCCTTAAGCACCAGAGCCCAAATGGGGTCTACCTGGGAAGCAGGAGTGTATGTTGTGCGAGCCCCAAGGAAGGCACACCCGTACCCCCACATGCTCCCTAATGTGGCAATGAAGCAGTGTGAGGATGCTGCCACTGTCTGATGGTCACACATACGCATAAGAGAAAAAGGTCTTTGCCCCTTGGCTAAGAGCATTCATCATTCAATCTCATCACTCGATCGACAAATCACTGCACACCTGCCACACGCAGGCACTGCGCCAGGCACCAGAACAAAACAAGCCAGGACCCAGGCCTTATGGAACCTGCATTCTAATAGGAAGACTCTCAACAGGCAAAATGGCAATTAAGCATATTTAAAGACCACGTCTGGTGGCTACGAGGCTATGAAGGAAAATAAAGGTGACACAGGGGTGAGGCTGCTGTCTTAAATAAGCTGGTCGGGGAAGTCGTCTCGGATAAAATGACATTGGTACAGAGGTTATGAATGAGGTAAGGGAGCAAGCCAGGTAGGTGACCTGGGGTGGAGGGAGCAGTACGCAAATGTGCCAAAGCGGGAATGAATTTGGTATGTTCAAGGGGAAAGAAGCAAGCAGGCCTATGTGGCTGGAACAGATGAGCAAGGGGAGCTTGGCAGGAGAAGAGGCCGGGAAGGGGACAGCGACAGATTCCACAGGCCACGGTAAGGGACGTGGGTTGACCTTTAGTAACTGCACTGGGAGGAACCACTTGCAGGAGCTGATGCGGCCCGCTTGTACTGGTTGCTGTGTCAGGAATGAGGGCAAAGCTGGGCAGCCATCTGCAAGCTGTGGCCAGAGTCCAGACAGGGATCCATCGATGTGGCTGAGACCAGGATGACAGCAACACACATGGTGAGAAGCAACTGAATATGTGATATCATCTGAAGATCGGGGCAGCAGGACCAGCTGACCTGTCACAACAGGACATGACAGGAAGAGAAGTCCAGTGGGCTAGAGTTCCTGGCCCAGACGGTTGATTTCTTTATCTCATGAGTTCACACATGAGTCAGACACACGTGTGACTGGTGAGGGACAACAGCTAAGGCCTGGTCCCCTCCCCAAGAAAACAGACAATAGTAAGTGGAACCACAGGTGTAGTGTCCCTGGCCCCCTATGGCAGCAGGAGCAGGTTTAGCAGAAGGCACGTGGACGAGCCTGGGTACACGAGTGTCCTGAGAGGCTGCCCGTTTCTGACCCCGGGTAGCTTTACTCAGCAGGCCGGGACAAAAGTCTGCTGCATCTCAACTGAAAATCAGACGGCCAGCCTGGCCTGGCACGGGTGCTGGAGAAGGAGACAAGTCGCAGAGGCGCATGTGTGGGCACATGCGGCCCTCACCTCGGGAGCCTAAGCTCGGCCTTTGGTGCACGGGACTCCAGCCGTCCTCGTGGAATGTCTGTGCACGGGGACTTTGGCTCGCTCTCTTTTTACAAAGGAAAAGGAAAATGAAAGCAAGTCAGGTGGTACTTCAGTTCAGAGACAGAGCCCTCACAGGACACCAGGCACTTGACACAGAAAACGTCCCCCGCACAGCCCACACCGGCACCGGCTGTGTAGGCTATGACCAGACATGAAAGGCACCCCTGCGGCTCCCTAATGCCATCTTGTTGTTCTGACTTGACTCTTGTTCATCAAGAGCCGAAGAAAGAAGTCCCTGCTAAGAACAAGCCGGAGGCCTGGCTACCTTCCACCACACAGCCATGTCAAGAACAAAGGTTGTGGACACCTTCCACGGGGCTGCCGCAGACGCTCTTTGATTCCTCTTTTAAAGAGACGGAGAGGAAATGCTCCCCTTTTACGGTGAACCAATCATAGCCGTGCAAGCAGAGCTAGTTTGAGGGTGCACGGAGCTCCCCCTCTTCAGTGACTTTGACTCTTAGAAAAGGTTTTCCTCTGCGTTCTGCTCGTGTTAGATTGGTTTTCACCCCAAAAGTAATAATCTGAAGAAGGTGAGGAGAAAAACCCGAGCCCTGTGAATCTGGGGAAAAAACAACACAAGAAAGAAAAGACGCTTCACATTTTAAGGGTACATGCGGGTGCCCTAAGAACTCAGCCAGTCCGTAAGTGACTTCATTTGAAGACTTCCAGCGTGCAATTCAGTCATTCTTCAACGAGAAATATGTGATTTGCCAAACGTAAGATGGAATCATTAAGCCCTGACGAAATCGAAAGCAAAGCAAAACTGTGGTCGTGTGTGCCCCATGCTTCCTTCTCCTCAGCAAATTAGGTCCCCCTGTGGAAGGCATTGCAAACGGAGGCTAGCATGGGGTTCTGCCTGGAAGAGGGATGCATGCTGATCATCAAAATGCACGCGGCTCGATTTCAGACATTTAATTACCACCCACTCTATCCTCGATGCACACACACAGACACACACAAAAGGAATGTGCCTTCTTTTTCATACATACCTCTTATTTAAAGCACCGCACACACGTGAAATGAGCCCCGCACGGAATAAGGCTATTAAAACAAAGTGTAGAATAAAATTGTATAGAACTACACACACACACACACACACACACACACAGAGAAGTGTATGTAAAAACTGGTGGAATCCAAATAAAGTCTGTGGCATGGCTAATAGTATTAGATCTACATCAGTTTCCTGGTTTTGATTCTGTACGATTATTAGGGAAGAGGTGGACATTAGGGGAAGTTGGGGAAAAGATACACTGGACTTGCTACCATTTTTGCAACTTCCTGTAAATCTATAGTCATTTCGAAATAAAGATATGTTTTTAAGGCCAAATGTGTTGGTTCTATGGCAAGTGGCCTCTGACCAGCTAGCTATACTATATAGTTTCACAGGCCTTTCAGTTTTCCTTGTATGCGAGGCCGTTTTGGGGTGGTCCCAGGAAACACCCACTGCAATTGTTTTTGCTGTGTCCTTAAGTCACCTTGCCCCAAACCAGTCCTCTTGAAGATAGGTGTCAGAAGTGTCCCAGGGAAGGGCATGCTGTCACAGGCTCGTGCCTGAGGGCTTGGCCACGGTAACTCTAGATCAAAGTCCCACCAGCTCTACCCCTGGTCTAGATGTTCTCAAGAGTCGTGGGAATGTGTAAATGCTGCGTCAGAGTCGTGGGAATGTGTAAATGCTGATTCCAGGGCCCTGCCCCACAGATCCTGACTGAGTAGATAAATGAATGGGGCCTAGGAATTTACATTTGCAACAAGAGTCCTGGGTGATTCTGTTGCAGTCTGTCCCTAGGGCCACACTTTGGGAAATGCTGCTAGATCTGGGTGGCATCCAGGTTGGCTCTCCATTGCTGGGTAGGGAGAAGAGGGGCAGGTGCTTGGCATCCACATAGCTAGGTGCCCCTTGCACCTTTGGAGAGAACATCCGACCCCTTTTCCTAAGTGTGCGCAGCCAGAGACCTCCAAGCCCAGTGCTTAAGAGAGGCTGAAAAGGGCATGGGAGCCTCCCGTATGGATCCTTCGCTGGCTGTGACCATGTGGTATTTAGGATAAAATGCAGAGTTCGGACTCCATCCTCAGGGCTACTTTTTACTCAGTGCCGATTATGTGCTAAGCAAATTACATCTCATTTAATTCTCACGACACTGCTCTGAGGAAACTGTTATTCTTTATCCCCATTTTACAGATAAGAAAACTGAGGCTGTGCAAGTTCCAAAGTTACACAGGCAGAAAGAAAGTGGCAGAGCCAAGATGGAGCCCGGGTCTGCTTGGCTGAAAAGTCATTGCTTCACTGAAATTAACTGACATTGGAGGGATTTTTGAGGAAAGATAGGAGGAAGATTTTGCCAATCCTTGTTTCAGTGGCATTAATGCTCCTTTCCAACTTAGAGCAGACTCAAACCTCTCGAGGTCCTCCTGAGGCCATGGCCCCTTTACCCCTCTCACTTACATCTTAAGTCCTATTCTCTCCTACTCTGTCTCCCCTCTTCACCTTTTCATATCCCTTTTCATCCCCAAAGTCCAAAATCACAGGCTCCATTTTCCTTGTCTTCCCCACCGTGAATATAAGAATTTTCTCTTGCCATTCTCTTATGACGCGGGCTCTCTGAAAAAATGAGAACTAGGTCCCTAGCAAGGCAAACGACCTACCGTTTTCAAAAGGACACTGGGGAATCTTGTTTGCCCGAAGGTTCCAAATATAATCCATGTTCCACTCAAGGCACACTTGATGGTCTTTGAAAGGGCGTTCAAAAGGCGGGACTGGCTTCAGCAGAGTAAAATTCTTTGCTACGGCGTGTAGCGAGTTTTCCTCCCATTTAACATTCATGTCTCCACCACTATATTTGTGAGTAATCCAGGCATGGAGTATGACCATGGACACAGAAATGGAGTGTCTGATGAAATAATCATCTCTGTAAACCATGATGCTTGGAAATTTCACATGTACTAGATGCGTCCTGCTGGTGTGGAGATGTTTCTCATTCTTCCACCTTTTTTTGTATACTGGAACGCTACTTCTGAACTCAGATGAAACAACGGCTTCCAAATTCACTACACAAGGCTGAGAGCATAAATACTCCACCAAGACTTCAGAAATGTTGCGAACATTTCCTTCGAAGACGGTGAAATAAATAAAGTCTTTGTAAGCCACGCTCTGCTTAGCTTCGGGTATCACCAATGTCGTTAAGGAAGTCTGCCGGCCCAAAGATGGCACGAAATTCTGAAAAGGGGAAAAAAAGAAATACAGAAAGTTTAAAAATGATCATATTGACAGATAGGGGACTCGTGATTTTCCTGGGATAGAAAATATCCATCTACAGAAAGCAACAAACGTGGAAGATAAAAGATATCAAAACCACTACGGAACAATTGGAGAAAACCCAACACACACAAACACGAATGAAGATGAGGCCATAGGAAACTCTCTCCCCAGACTCAGTAGCATCTGCTGATGAAAATGTGACTTTCAAACTACGTGGCAGTCATTCCAGAGTTGGTTTCCAAATGGAGGAGCTCGTTCATAACACATCCAGTCACAGCGAATCTGCCTTAGAGTGAAAAGAGACAATCCAGCTTCAGGCATTTCCAAACTATTGTCCTGACTTCAAATGCTGGAGAGATGCAGCCAAATCAAAGGGTGACAGAAGAGCTCAAAGTACACTGGAGAGAGGACATGACACGGACACCAACCTGGCCTCTTTATCTCTTGTAAATTCTGAGCCAGGACAAGTACGCATGATGGATGCGCCAGTAGGAGGTTTCCACTGCTCCAAATCGCACACAGGCAAGCTTGGACCGCAGACTTGGTTGTCTGGTTCCTTCACTACGGATGGTGCTACACAGGCCAAGAAAGATTTTAGCTCCCCATTTATTGATCTAGTTCTCTAAATGGCCGAGGCCTCTCAGTGCGGACATTCCTTTCAGGAGAAATCTGGGAAGTTTGGTCATAAAATCAAGGCACTGTTTGGAGCACGAGGCACTGATTTATGGGTGATTTAGAAGAGAGCTCTTCTAAATCAGACTTTCGGCATTGTGTTCAGGCATCCAAAACACAGTCGCAAAAAGGTTACTTTGGACCGCTTCACACCCATTAGTCCCGCTATAAAAAACAAAAAAACAAAAAAACAAAATAACAAGTGTTGGAAAGGATGTAGAGAAACTGGAACACTGCGCATTGCTGGTGGGAATATAAAACGGTGCAGCCGTTGTGGAAAACAGTACAGTCCTCAAAACACTGAACACAGAATTACCACGTGATCCAGCAATTCCACTTCTGGGTATATACTCCAAAAAGTTAAAAGTGAGACTCAGAGAGATATGTTTCTAGACATATACCCATGCATCATTCATAATAGTTAAGAGGTGGAAACAACCCAAAGTCTATCAACGGATGCATGGATAAACAAAATATGGTACATACACACAATGAAATATTATTCAGCCTTACAAAGGAAGGAAACTCTGACACATGCTATAACTGGATGAACTTTAAGGACATTATGCTAAGTTAAATAAGCCAGTCACAAAAGAATAAATACTGTGCGATTCCACTTGTATGAGGTCCCTAGAGGAGTCAGATTCATAGAGACAGGAAGTAGAATGGTGGCTTCCAGGAGCTGGAGGAAGAGGAGGAAAAGGAGTTATTGTTTGATAGGCACAGAGTTTCAGTTTTGCAAGATGAAGAGTTCTGGAGATGGACTGTGGTGATGGCTGCACAACAATGGGAATATACTTAATGTCTCTGAATCGAACACTTCAACATGGTTGAAATGGTAAATTTTTATGCTATGAATATTTTTATCACAGTGTTCAACAAAAGGTCGCTGTGGTCTTCTCCAAAGAAGGAAGAAACCAGGACTCCTTTCTTCATTTCTGGTTTAGGGCTGTAGGAGGGGCCAAGGGGGCTAGGACAGGAATCATGTTTACAAAGGGCAGCGACACGAGGCAGAATGTGGCCAGTGTTCCAAAGTCTAAACCAGCCCTAAAGCAGCGCAGCTCCAGGTGAGAGTAATTCTGACTGGGGCACCTCGGACAGGCGTCATGGATGGAATGCTACTACATCTGGGCTTTGAGGGATGAAGAGAAGTTCTTTAGGTAGAGAAGCAAAGGGCAAACACTGCGAGTGGTGTGAACAGCTTAAGTAGAGGCAAGGAAGCAGGGAAACGCCAGGGGGTTGGGGGACCAGCACATAGCTCAGTTTGGCTGGAGAATAGATGGGTGGGTGGGTGGGGGGGCATTGCATACACAAAGGACATGGGGATATAAAGTTGAAAAAAGAAAGGCAGTGTCCAGGCTCTGGAGGACACTGAGTCCCTGCCTAAGGAATGTGAGCTTTTATTCCGTTGACAGCAAAGAATCAACGAAGGTTTCTGTAAGGGGGGATAGTGTTTCCATTTTAAAGCACTGACGGTCAATTAGAAACAAAGCTGACAATCAAGAAAAATGAGCAAACGACATAGTTCTTTGATAAGTAAATTCTCATTCTTAGTAAAGAGAAATGCAAATTGAAAGTACACAGAGATGCCATTTTTAACCTAGTAGTCACAGAGATCAAAAAGCTCAGTAAGGCATCACACTGGCTGGAGTGTAGGGAAGCATAGCCTATTATTACTGCTGGTGGGAATGATCTCTATGGATCCCAATCAGGCAATATCTATCGAAAGTATAAATGCACCCACTCTCTGGCCCAATAATTCCTCTTCTAGGATTTTATCCTACAAATATACTCAAATTTGTACAAAACGTTGTACGTACAGCTTCTCATTGCAGCACTGTTTATAATAGCAAAAGATGGAAAACCTAACTTCCTGTCAAGAGGCAGCTGGTTAGATTAATTATAATACATCTGCTCATGGAGTACGACACAGCTATTGAAACGAGGGAAATCTTCCCGTACCGATAATGGGATGATCTTCAAAGCTTTTTTTTTTTTTTTTTTAAGCAGGCCCAGAAGTACCATTTAGTTTTTTCTTTGGTTTGTTTGTTTGTAACGAAAAAATATATATATACTGCTTGAGCGCACAGAGTATTATTGATTGTTCACATGGAGGAGGAAGAGGTGACTGGAAGACAGGGTAAGAAAGAGATCTGCACAAATTTCCCAAAAATGGGGGCGGGAAGGGAAGCATCAGCCTTAAAAAATGAAAATGAAAAATGTAGCTTCTCCATATTACAGAGAGAGACTAGGAGAGGGGCTGGCCATTCCCTTTGATTAGTCATGGGAAGAAATAGATAGAGAGGAAGGGTACAGTCCAAACTGTCCACCCCCATAGGGAGAGGTGTAATTATTTTATGTCCTCGTTTATATTTCCAAATTACAGGGGGAAAACAAAAATAGAAATGATCTTACAATTAGAAGTAGAGAATGTTAGAGCAAATGAGCCGTTGGCGATGAGCCAGCTCACCCCATGTTTTGGACAAGGAAACATGAACCAAGAGGAGACTGACTCTAATGTCACCCAGCTGAGCAGAGGCAAGCCCAGGAGCCCGGCTCCCTTTCTCCACTCCCTCTGCCACATTCTCCGCCCCACAGTGCACGACGGCAAGACTAAAGAGCTGCCACTTTACAGCAACCTGAGAACTCCAGGCGGAGTTTCAGGCTTTCGCAAAAAGAGAGATACACGCAGCATTTGCCCACAAGTGGCAGTTTATTCATTTGGCCATGCGTGCCAAGATGTGGCCCCCTTCTCGAAATGGGAATCAAGCTGGTTAAGCCCACACCAGAGTCCAGCCGAAGCCAGAGAAGCAGGTGCTGATGGAAGCTGGACCACAACAGTGGCCAATGGGTGGCTGGCACGTCTCATTCTAAAAGCCCCTGACGCTCCCCTTACTTGGTTCCACAAAAGGAAACATTTGCTTAGTTAAAGAAACAATGGAGAGCAGAGTCCAGGGCGTGCTGTGGTATATTAAATATCACATTGTGTTCTTTTCAAAGAATGACTTAAAACCTCTTCCTCATTCATGTATGGTATATCTTAAAAACTCACGTAAGTCCAGTTCTCCACTTTGATTTTTTTTATTTAAGCACATTTTTATTGCTGATGCTAGGAACTCCGGCAAAAGCCTCTTTTAAACAGAATGCTGGGGGAAAGGCTATTTGATTTCACCAGATTTCATTGCAAAGTGTAGTTAATAATGATCATGTTCATTATTTCACATCTCGTTGCTGAAAATGCACCAGCCCACTTTTCCGCATTGATAAGCGCAGTGTGCTGAGCATGGCTTCAGTTTTGCTTGACTAACCACAACTTTCCAGATCTCAGCCTTGTCATCACAGAGATCACCGGTGACAGATGAGAATGAAAAAGGTATAGGACATCTGACTGCATACCTTCTCCGGGGCCTTCCCTTGAAATCGTTTTAAAAAGGATCTCCATATACTTACATGAAGATTATTTTATTTTCACCAGCTTCAAAACATGGTAAAAGTAAATCCAAAGTTTGTGGGTTCTAGAAGTATGCTAACCAATCCAGCAGCCACAAGTCACAGTAAGCACTCTGTGTGGCCACTTCAAATTGAGGTGTGCTTTAAGTGTAAAATATACACTGGACTTCAAAGACAATATAAAAAAGGGATGTAAAATAATCTCAATAATTTTCATACTGATTACATGTCATAGTGATATTAGGATACAGTGAGTTAGATAAAACATATTTCTAAAATTAATTCCACTCTTCTGTTTACATTTTTTATGTCGCTACTAGAAAATTTGAAATTACATTTGTGGCTCACATCGTCTTTCTACTGGATGGCGCTATTCTAGATTTGAGGTCAGCAGACTTTCCTGGGAAAAAGGACCACATGGTAAATATTTTAGATTTGTAGGCTACTCAGGGTCCACCGCAGCTACTCATCTCTGTTGTGGTATCAAGAAACCAGCCACAGACAACTCACGAGCGAATAACCATGACTGTCATCCAGTACAATTGTGTTTATTTACAAAAGCAGGCAGCTGGCTGGATTGCCCTATGGACATTGTTTCCCACCACTGTTCTCAGTTATCAAACTTTTATTCCAGATAAAGTTTTGAAGAACACAAAGTGACAGAAGACATCCCTTTTTAAAGAACTATCATATAAGAGAAATGAGATGAATAACCCAAGTAGGCATAATTTTATACATGTATAGTTGATAGAGCTTGATTTGTTATTTTGCTAAGGTTCCCTGGTGGTGGTGTTGACATCTCGATATTGTTTCTTTGAAGAAAGATCTAAGCAGGATGAGAAGTTGGAGCTAGGCTGGGCAAAGAAATATAATTCCATGGACTGAGAATGATTATTTGAGAAGTTGGAAAAGCTTGAGTGACAGCTAGGGTACAAGAAAAAATCAACTGCAGGGATTAGGTAATGTTTTCATAATGTGACGGGGGTGTGGTGGCCCCAAGGAGGATCTCAGAATTTCTGTATGTAGTTTTAGGAGCATGGTCTAAATCCCTCAAGGAGTTAAGATCTTCAGTCTTTTGGGCATCTATGCGATGAAGGAAGCTGGCATCTCGTGGCTTGGAGCAGGCCCAGTGGGTAGTTGCTACTCCATGAGCTGGGGCTACCTCTGTTGTGTACAAAACCAACACCGATTAGTAACACATCATACTCTAAATATTGATTAAGCTGAAGCTGATTTCCTGGCTCAAGTCATATGTGTGGTTATAAGCTATTTCCTGCCAGGAAAACTTGAGGAGGCAATTAACTTGAAGAGTTTCAGCTACAGGCATGACACGTGTCCAACCTTCATAGGTATTTTCACATGCCAGGTTGCATTAACATAAGCTAAAAATTACCAAAACGTTTTTATTTAGAAATTATGAGGTCAGAATCCACGTCTTATTCATTGATATGCCTCCAGCTTCTAAGATAGAGCTTGACACATCTTATGATCTGGGTGAGCGTTTCTCACTGAAATAAAGTACCGGGCATGGGCATTTCTGCCAGGTGTTTTGGTGGTCCATTTCGGGTCTCTGATCCACAGCCCTGCGGTCACCCACATATAAACCAAAGGACTTGATCCAGTTCTGTGTACCCACTATCATTTCCTGACATTCACAAGTTATTTTTTCTCAGGGTAGGATGAGCAGGGGGAGGCTCAACACTTTATTTTCCTTCCAGTCTCATCAACCTCCTTCCTCAGAGCCCTTTCCCTCTGGCATCTCGTTGGGCCCCTTGGGGTCAGAGCTGAGGTGGGGACTGTGACGTCAGGGAAGGTGGCACCTTGGCAGCCACCTTACCCATATGGGGTAGACTTCTCCCAGCTATTCAGTCCCTCTGATCCTTTCAGACAACTGCCCTACATTCTAGAACTTTTCCATTTCTCCACACCAAAAATACAAAGTAAATTTTTTAAATGTCCTATCCCTCTGTCCCCTGTTGAACTCCTGTTCATCTGGCAAGTTCATCATGTTAATATGATAATGACGAAACGCTGCAGTCATGTCACATATCTGCATTTCTGTGCCAGCCTGGTGGAAATAATGCCTTAAAAGCAAAGGCCAAATGCACTGTAGCTGTAAGCAAGATATTTGAAGTGTAAGAGGACATTTCTGTGCCTCTCAAATTACGCCATTTATACAGCCACATAGACGTTCCACCTCGGAAGCTACTGATCTGCTCTACACACAGTGGAGCAGGGCTCTGAGCCCTCAAACATCTGTTTCTCCCAGAAGTAAGCCCTGGTCAAAGACAAGTGTCATACGCAGTCACAAAACACTGATTCCTTTGTCTTTGTGTAACGTGTATGTATCAAAATGGGTCGGTTAACATGTGCTCATGATAAAAGACCCCAAACTAGAGATCTAAATGCATTCAGTTTGGCCTGGGAATCGAGAAACAGATGAATTTATGCATCTTCTGGATGGAGAAAAAAAATCTATCAATACCGCCTAAACTTCTTTCAGGATGACTGCATCTGATTCCTTTAAACAAAATCAATAAGAAACTCTTTTCAAATAACCCTCCTTTATTCTAAAGAGCTGGGAAAACTTGGCTCTTTTTTTCTACATGATCCACTTGTTATTTCAGGAAGGGACAGAGAGATTGGAAAATCTTAAATCATTCAAGTCTCACTATGGGAAATTCATTTACACTTACACGTGTAAGTGGGTATGTCTGATATGCAAGCAATAACTGGCTGTTTTTCTCACTCCTGCCTATTCTGCCCCATTGGTCCCCTAAGAAAGACTTGGCTCATGAGGGCTTTCTCTCCAAACTGGCTAGATCAAACTTTCCATAGGTCAAAAGGGTAATTGTATTGGCTTACAAGGCCTACTTTTCCAATTTCTGCTGACTAGAAATAAGCAAAAATTCTGTTTATGTCAACAAAGCATGCAAATAAGCAGAATGGGCAATAATGTCAATACGAAGTTCAAAATCAAGATATATGCCTGGGGAAATATTCCCTAGTTGCCCAGTCAGTACATATTCCCAAACCTGAGAGCTGGCTGGGGACACACCATCACAGCACACCTAGTGTGCTGGATCCTCTCCCCCGTCTAATGTGATTCGATATGCTATTTCTTTAATTTAAATCATACAAGGGTAACCATAGTTTGGTTTGGTTTGATGCTTTCGAGTACCTCTCGTGTGCCGGGTATTGGGACAGTCAGTCTTTCCCACTCAAATTTTTACCCCGTCCTCTCATGCAGAACTTCACCGAACTTCTCCCTTCAAACCTAATCCTCGCGACAGCCCTACGAGGAACACAGAATTCCAGCTGAGGAAACGAAATGGATACAGAGAGGGTAAGTAACTTGCTTGAGGTCAACCAGCTACTCAAAAACAGAACCAAAGTTCCAACCCATATCTGCTAACTCCAAAGTCGGTGATGGTGTGCCTCTTGCCTTCTGGAAACACCCCAAATGATGCCTCTACACCCATCTACCTCTACACTTTCACCGCTGGCTACAGGTGAGTCTCAGGACCTCCCTCACTCCCATCTTGAAAGTGGGTGGGGGATGGCTACAATTCTGTCGGGTCACTACACTACATCTTATGTCTGGGGAGAGCAGATGTCACCTTACCCATGCACTCACGTGCACGTGCGTGCGCGCGCGCGCACACACACACACACACACACACACAGCACTGAGCCACCGCCCCAGCTCTTTTTCAGGTGAGGATAGGAGACAAATAGGAGCTGCCAAATCAGAATCTCCTCAGCAATGCCTCTCCTGCTGCAGGGCCCTCCTGCCCCTCAGTTCCTTTCTCGGGGGAACGGGATGAGCCAATAAACAAGGTAAACGAATCCACTTTCGGGTATTTATGTTCTACTCAAGTCTATCCATCTTCTTCGTGAAATGCCTGGGTTCTTTATGTCTTCTCTTCTACCTTTCTTCCCGCCGCTTCTGTTCAGCCAATTTGTGGCTTCTACACTTTTACCAGCAGGAATAGAAAGGCTAGAAGATAAGAGGTAAACATCATCACTTGGGAGATTTTAAGAGCTCTGGTCAGGATGAATGTGGAAGCTATTGGCTGCCATGAAGTTTGAGGATGATCTCTGTTTTCAAATATTCATAATCACTCCTGCACAAGCTAGACAATTGTGGGCCTCTTTAACTTGTTTTGATCTTCCAGGTCCTGTGTCACACACAGAGTAAGGAATTAATGAATACTTCTAGAGGGATAACCAAAGGCCACTTACAGAGAGAATTCTGTACAAGACTCTGTCACAGCCACCATCTGCTAATGATCCCCAACATACATCTGCACCGTTGATGTCCTCTTAGTTCTTGTCCTCTGGTTGTCTAACAGGTGTAAATGCCCACTGACCATTTCGGCTCTACAGCTGACATCAATACCAGCCGGAGTGAGATTTGTTTTCTCATTTAAGAAAAAATTACACTTTTGAGACCAGAGCTCAGAATGGACACAATTGCCTTCTACAACTACCATTGTCACAGATGGGGCTGGGTCAGCCTCGGGCTGTTCTAGCCACATCTGGAGGAAGGTAAGAATTAATGATGTAAGAGAATGGCAAGGGGGTCTGTTGGGCAGAGTGAGTCCTGTATGGACCACACCACTCAGCACCAGTGTGACCTCAAGTAAAGCTCTCGCATTACTTTTTGCTTCCAAGGCCTTCACCCTCTCTGGAGAGGCTCTCTACATCTTGACCTTTGGTGACCTCAGAATTTTCTGGCAGCTGCTAGAGCCAGGGACCATCTTTTCAGAAATCTGCTTGGCATCATTGTGTGACTTATCTTTCAGGCCTCGTCACAATTATTCATGCTTTGGCAGTATCCTAGCTACAGTCACAGTTCCGTTCTTAGGCTGCTACTGAAGGTTACTCTGTCCCCACCAATAGAGAGCGCGCCCATGGCCTCCGGACCCTGGCTCCAGGAAGCAGGCTCCCCATGAGGGTAGGGGCTGAAAAGCATCTGTTCAGAAAGCCACTTTCAACCTCTAGCCCTTGTGAACAAGCAAATCGGTGAGAATAACACAAAACAGGGATTAGTCCCCAAATCACGGACAATCAGCTTTGGAATGCATTCCTAGGCACACTCTGCTCTGCACTTGGACACTGATTCATTCAAACTCAAGTGATAAACTCTGCCAGCCAACTGCCCCTGGACTATATAAACACCTGATCTTTTACCCCTCCATCACAAATGGCGAATATCTTCCAGTGTTACTTTTTTTTTTTTAACCTCTTTAACATCCTGCTTCTATTCTGTGGCCTGTGCTTCCTGCTTTGTATATTTTAGTCTACTTTAGACATGACCTCACATCCTGGCCAATTGTACAGTAGTTACTAATTGCAAGACCTTTACTAATGGCCCATATATCTATGCATGAGGGGAATGGGTTACAAGCAGTGAAGCCCAGAAGGCAAATAAACTAGCATGGCTAAGAACTGGGGCTCTGGAAGTAGATTTGGGTTTTAATGTTGGACTACCTATGTGGCCCAGGGCAACTTACTATCTCTCTGAGTATCAGTTACTCATCTGAATGGGGATCATAACAGCTCCTCGCTCACAGGGTCATTGCTAAGATTAGATAATGCATATAAACAACTTAGCACTATTCTTCTTTACTACTACTACTACTACTACTACTACTACTACTACTACTACTACTGTTTCCAAATTACAGGATAGCCTTCTCTCTCTAGTGTCTACACATTCCTGAGATCCTACCTATTTTGCTCAATCTCTATCCTCCACTGCCTACCTTCCCTCCCCAGACTGATCACTTCCTCCAGGAAGCATTTCCTAATGAACAGAATGCATCCAATTATGCATTTTTTTCTTGGTTGTTTCATGTTTTTCGTGCACATGTTTACATTTTCCCCAATCTGTAGACTAAACTTCTCTAAAGTCGGGAAGCCTTACCGTTTGGAAGCATCTCAGGTAGCACAAGTCTCTAGAGCAAATCTCTAGTAAGTGGCTAGACCTTCAGAATGACAGTGGAAGCCCCCCTCCCAAGTCACACTTTTCTTCCTTGGCTTTTGCAAAAGATTCTCATTCAGTTGCAAAATGCCGTTCTTATCAAAGTCCTTTTACAGTAGCATATCTGAAGCCCATCTGAAGGGAACAGGCATGGTCAGGAAGCACTGACATGTCCCTCTCCATGACAGTTCCCAAATCCATTCTGTCCTTGTCTGTGGAGACATTCATCCATGCTCTAGTTATTTCCCACACATTATTTCCTATAATCTCCCTTTTCAGAGCCCTGCCTCCTCTCTTCACCACCTCTCTCTAGTCTACCCACGATGTGTGTCATTTCCCCCTCTTTGTGACCTGTTCTCTTAAATCCCCCTTAGTCCATACAGAACTATAAAACCTGCCCCACCATCTGTCTCTCTTCCCTCAGACCACTCAGCCTCTAGGCTATGCTGTTGTTACTCTGATTTCTTGGAATTGTCAAGAAGTGGCCTCTTTTTGCCAGGTCTTAGGGTTTCCACATGGAACTTTCCAGATCGCCGGTACATTAATGTTTCACACAATACTCTACTACATCATTTCTGCCTCTGTGGGTAACCAGCGCCTATGGACAGGGATCATCTGTTTAAACTGAAACCCTGTCATTTGTCATGGCAGTTTTATTTATGAGCCCGTATGCTGTAACCTTGTGGCATAAATATTAAATAATAATATCTCTTGGGTGAAAAAAATCATTCATGTTAACTGCCGACTTCTTATGAAAATATGAAGTAAATCCAACCACAAAATTTGGTACTATGCGATTTTAAAATATGAAGAAAAGCATGGATTGCTCAACAGGTAGATGCAAAAGCAGAAATACAATTTGCATTTTTACACCCTCTTGCTTCAAGAAATGAAACACCCAAGAAGTTATGAGTGTTAAAAGAAACTTGAGCTGGGTGGCAAATTTCTTTGGAATCAAATTCTAATTCCTGCAAGTATCTCCTAAGCAGTTTTTAGCTTCTAAGAAGGACTCCGAATAATGACAACGCCACATAAATGAAAAGAATTCTGGACAATGATATTGCTCAATTTTTTTTTCGCATTCTGTGAATTTCCTATTACATCAGTTTCATGATTCAGCATTTTCCATTTCATTTATTTACAGTAATATATGGCGAGATAACCCAAGGTCTCTTCAGGATCCTGGAACATAAGGTAGGCTGGACAGGAAGGGTGTCACCATCAGTAAATTTACTATTGTTTAGGAGAATTCGAAGCAGAAGAAAAGCCATCAAAGGAACTGAAGGACATTTCCCCACCTTTTTCTGAGGGTCTAAATTACTCTGGTATTTTAAATGAGTTGGTTTTGGAAAATAGGTTAGTGCTATTTAGTTGACTAAAACAGAAGCCAAGAAGCGTGCAAATTGCAACTGACATGCATAAGCCAAACGTATTCTCAGAAATGACAATGTTCAAGACGCAGCGAAAAGTCACCACTCTGGCGGTAAGTGTGTTACAAAGAACTAGATTTCTTTCTGGCATCCGCAACTTGGCTGGAGTGATCATGGAGGAGTTGAAGAGCGCTGGAAACGCGAGGTCCATCGCCCAGTGCATTGGCAGAAAACGGTCCGGGCCATGAGGACCGGGCGGAAACTAAAAGGAGGGTCGGGGCGGGTGGCACTCGCGAAGTTGGGCACGAGAAGGAAAGGAGCGGCGAGAAGATTGTAAGGAAAGCCCAGGACGCGCAGGGAGGGGGCTGGAGAGCCGTGCGCGGCGGGGTGGGGAAGGAACGCGGGGTAGCGAGGCTCCCAGGTGAAGTGGGGTCAGGCCGGGTCTCGAGGGGCACCTGACCCAGGTCTGGAATGAGTCTGGTAGGGAGAAGAAGGGAAACGAGCGAGCGCGCAGCGCGGCAAGTACGGTCCGCGCCCCGGGTACCCATCCCAGGTGCCAGGCGCGCCCGGGGCGCAGCAACCAAGGCAGAGAAAACTAGCAGCACCGCACCCGTTCCGCGTGGCGGAGGTCCCAGGCCCCCCACCCGCGTCCCCGGAGCCCCGCGCGGAGGGGAAGACCCGAGCAGGGTCCGGCGCTCACCAGGTAGCAGAGCAGGAGCAGCGCGCAGGCAGGGCGGCCGCCGAGGCCCGGGGGGACGCCGCCGCTCGGGGGGGCCATGGCTGCGGCCCGGGGGCCAACCGCAGGCGGCGGGGGTTGCTGCTGCTGCTGCCGCGGCCACCCGAGCCCCGCGCCGCGCCGCTGCATGGCGAGGCCGCCCGGATTCGGGCCGGAACAGGTCACCTGGTGCAGGGACCGGCCCCCGCCCGAGGCGCCACCTTTCCGCCCGCCCCCGGCAGGGCCGGCCGCCGCGCGCGGGGCCACCTGCCGCCGCCGGACCCGCCGCCGCCACTGCCGCTCCTGCCGTCGCCGCCCCCGCAGCCCCAGCAGAGCGCCGGCTCCTCCCCGCCTCCCAGTCCCCGTCCCCTCCCTCTGTTCACCTTGCTCAGCCTGCCTCCTGCTCCTCCCCGCCCTGGCTCCCACCCCCCAGGTTGCTGGCAGTACGCAGTGGGACCGACCCCGGCCCGCCCTTGGTATTGTTTACGCCGGGTGGCTCGGCCCGCCGCTCCCCTTTCCTTTCTTTCCTGTCCTCCCCCGCCCTTCGCTCTTCCTCTTCACGGTCTCCTCCCCTCGCTCCGTCTCCCTTTTCCCCTCTCCCGCGTTCTCACCTCGCTTCCTAATCCCATCACCGCCCCCCTCCCACTTTCTCCTTTTCTCTCTCCCCTTCTCGTTCTCGTCATCCCTCCCGAATTCTCCCAATCCCACCCACTCCTTTCGCGGGGCGCGCAGCCCAGTTCCCGCCGGTGCAATGGGTTTTGTTCGGTTGCTTTTTTTGGCGAGGGCGCCATTCCCGCTGGGCGCCGGGCGAGTGCGCCCCTGGAGCTGCGCCACGCAGCAGCCCAGCTTCCAGCCCTTGAGGATGGATTTTGATCCCTGACTACCTCCACCTGTCCACCTGCAGGGGTGGGGCCGCCTCCCTGCGGGCACATTTTTAGCCGGGATTGCGCCCCACCCTGCCGGCTGGTTCGCGGCACGTTCTGGATGTTTCCCCAGGGTTTTGTGCGGTGCCGCCGCCGCCGCGCTCTTTGTTTTAATTATACGGAGTATCGGCGCCCAAAGCGGGTTTGTATTTGATTTGCATCTCTGTGTCCCGGCTTCCACTTTGGACAGAAAAGAATATGAACTAATTAGGGCAATGCGATTGTACTCAAGCCCCGAATGAGAGGGGTGAAGCTCTTGAAGTGCACACACAGCTTTAAAAATAAAAAATAAAAAATAAAAAAATATCCAGGCATAGCTCGGCTTTGGCCTTGGGGACGCAGGTTGGGTCTGGCTGTTTGCCGACCCGGACTCTGCCAACAGGGCCAGGCTGCCCAGGGGCGCGGCCGATGGGGCGATCCCCAGTTCGAGGCCGCCCCGGCTATCTGGGAAGGGCATGGCTGTGCCTAGAGGCTGAGACAACTGCTTGGATCTGTGACTGCTGCTCGGAAACAGTTAATCCACCTTCGAGAAAGTTCGCAAAAGCTTCCCTTTGGCACTGGTGGGTTTGTGTGGATTGGAACTAATAATAGATTGGGAGTCTGAGAGGGCACAGCTCTTTCCCTATGGAGATGCCACGGCAGGAGGTCAAGGCGACAGACCTAGGGAGAGGCTGATGGTGAACATGGCATACCCAGGGTTGGCTGCTATCAGTTTTAGAATCCCTTGGGAGTGGATGTGCCCTCAGCCATCTCAATATAGGCCTGGCCGCACTCCGCTCCTCAGCTGAGTCATCCCTTACTTTTTTTAGGTCACTTGAGGGCGGTGGCCTTGGGTCAGACTCTTGGCCCAGAGTCACTCACTGCAAGGTGATGCCTTATATTAGTGGTTCTCAGACTTTAGCCTGATCTAAATCACCAGGAGAGCTTGCGAAGGCACATGTGGCTAGACAGCCTCGCTAGAATTTTGGAGTCTGTCAGTCCCGCGCAGGAGCTTGAGAAACTCCGTACCTATCAAGCTCCCACTTCACGCTGATGCTGCTGGTCCAGAGACCGCATTTCCAGAACCACTGGCTTATAAGAAACCTGGCTTATAAGAAAGGGTCACTTCTGCTCCTGTCACATCCAGCAGTCACCACATTAAAGCATTTGAGGGTTTCTTTGTTTGACAGATGTCACCACCACCCTGTCCCACTTCTACAGACCCAAAGCACTTCGCATTTTCCTGTGTGATGTGGAAAACCATTTATTCTCTCCGATGCCCAAGAGGATAAAAGATTTGGTGACTTTGTCCCAGATCATGTCCATATTTTCTCTGTCAGGCCAAAGTATAAACTGTACTTTGTAATGTATGTGGAGGGAAAATTGTCGGTCAGTTCCAGAGAATGGGGAGTCACAATATCCGTGGGGTTTCTACCTGTCTTCCTGGGCCTTTATTCTGAGTTTCTCTCTTTCATTGCACACGGACTTGGTTGGTCTTTGGGGAACTGAATGGGTCCCTCAGGTTGTTCACAGCCAGGATTCATGGAATTGGAGTTTCAAAGCCTCGTGAGCTTTAAGGGTTTAAATTTACCTAACTATACTCAGTGCGAAGGACCCCCACAGGGTATTGGGCTATTTCCAAGCTGGCATATCCTGTCTCTCACTTACTCATCTTCCATTGTGCTCCTACTGTGCGTCAGACACCACCCAAGGCCCTGGGAATCCAGAGGTGGGCAGAACCATCCTTTTCCAAGATGAGCAGCAGGCATGCAGAAAACTCACCCAAACACAATTTGGTTCTCTAAAAGGGACTTTGGTTTGCTCTGTGACCCAGGGCAGGGGGTGGCAGCATTGACTGATTAATTCTGCACTGGAGAGGGTCAGAGCAAGTGGAGGTCAGGATTTCTATTCACAGTAGAGTGTGACGTTTTGATCTAGAAGACAGAATGCTATTGCCCTTGCCTCCTCTCTAGCCATTTGTGTTAGTAATTTGATGGGTGTGGTCTGATTTCAGAAGGCCCGTTACTTAAAAAATATCGTTTTTTCCCATTGTGCTATGGAAGGGCTTAAAATTCTATTATCATAATGCATCGGTCTGAATTAAGTTTTGATACCCCGCTAAAATGCGAAGGCCCCTGGGGAGACTGGATTAATCTCGTATCTCTCATCACTGCCTAACTGAGTCAGTTTATCACATCTCCTCTAAGGAGACAGGGAGAGAACAACTCCAAACCTCAACACGGAGAAGGACAAAGGCAGCAGAGTCTGAGGGAGGATGGTGGACTCTCTTATCTAAGCTCAGTGGAAGGAGCATCGGTGGCCTGGGGGCGAGGGGGAGGCTGGAGAAACAAGGCCAAACTTTCGTTGACTACTTGCCTCATGGGCACTGAATACCATCCTAGGGACCAATGCAGTTGGCAATAACTTGCCAAGTAAAGATATTTCAAACAAACAAAAAACAACACCCAAATACACTTAGAATATCTTCTATCAACGTAATTTCATTTAAAAGACAGAGCATCAAAATATCATAATAGAAGATAGTCTTTTAAACTCAATATAATCTCTTTGTGCAAAACTCCCAACTGGTGTTTGTCTCATTTTGCTGTGGACCAGCGGTAACGTACCTTCGGACTGGCGTAATCCATGATGATACTTGAAGCCACATTTCTACGGACTCAAGATATGCAGGGTACAGAGATCTGCCTCTACAGGGACAACTGACCTCTGGGTTACAGGAGGGGAGGGGAGGGCTCTATGTGGTCGTGAGGAACGCTTCTTCTTCCCACTTCCCTTCTACATAAATCACTGGGGTCCAGGCAAATGCCACGGGCTCTAGGGAGCCATCCCTCATGACCTCAGGTTTAAACTCAATTGGTCGTTTCTCTCTGCCCCACCAAGCATTGCCTGTAGCCCATGTGGCAAGTGGCTAATCCTGCTTTATACTGAAGTCGGTTTGTTGGCCTGGTCTCCTCCTCCAGTAGGCTGCATGCTCCTTGAAAGCAGAGGTTATTTCTTAATCAGCTCTGTGTGTTTATTTCCCTCATGCTTTGTATAGTTCTTAGATGTATTCACGAAATAAAATGGAATCCATCATCTTACTTTTTAATTTTTTTCTTCTATCCTTCCTGTCTTCTTCCCTTCTTCCTTTCCTTCCTTCTTTTCCTTTATTCGTGGTTATCTCCTCCATCTTCCCATAGTCAGGGTTCTCAGGAATCCCGCAGTCTCCTCTCTCTCACCCCCTCCCTTTCTGCAATTTCAGATAGTCAGAATAAAGATGAATGAACTGTGACATTTGCCTTTTACATCAAAATAGAAGAGAATAAAACAGAAATGGAAGAGAAGACTGCTGTCAAACAACACATTCCCCATCTCGATGAGAAAACCATGGCCTTTGTTTCTGCCAAGTTTGACCTTCAGGATCTAGCTAAATCCCACATGCCATTTGTAATGTCTAGTACTTCCATTTTTCTCATTATGCCAAGACTTTACCTCCCCTAAATCCATTTCTTATCTCTGTTCTTTCTGTTGTTGCACACTCCATGTTGACCAATGACTTCCCATTTCTTTCTTCATTAGAATATTCTACCAAATACTATCCTCACGTCCTGGCCCCCAGACCCCGTCTTTTGAGCCTCAAGTCTCTGACTCTTCAGACTCTCCTATGAGCCACAGATCTCTCCCTTTGAAAAGTAGTAGCAAAGAGGGAATGGAAGTCCTTGTGTAACCTTAGAGTTTTTGCAGGTAATTCTGCGGGAATACTGAAAGTTTCTGAATCACTCAGTCTGTAGCCCTGGCATGCTCCGAAATGAGCTGTATTTCTGGGCCTGTCAGATGAAATGCTATTGCTCTTGGTTATTTTTGGCTCTTTGCCCTTCTGAATAGGTGCATATTCAGTTCACTTTTTCCCCACTCTGAGCTGGGAAAAAGCAGACAGCTTCCTTCAGCCGAGGCTCCTCCCGTGTCAGAAGCACTTGCCCTAAGTAGCAACTATCAGAAGCTCTCTGGACGCCACACAGGCTGTTTGTGCCTTGTCCAGGTGGGCAGTGGGGCAAGTGCTCGTGTTCACTCTCTGGCCACTGATGAAGAGCTTTGTGAGCTGAACACCCCTGAGCAGGTGCAGCCCGGTGTCCAGAGCCTCCTCATTCGAACATAGGTCTGCATCTTGCCCTGCTGGGCATGGCTGCAAAAACGAATCTTCTATCCTTGGGTGACCTGGGATGGGAGGGGGGATAGTTCAGGCTCAGTGAGCACAGAAATAACTGTACACTGAGGGTCTGAAAAAGGAAATTACCTTGGGATACAGAAGGTCAAGGGCATGTGTCTATAGGTGGAGAATATCTTTGAGTGATGTGTTGAGAAGCACATATGTGTGAAAAAGGAGTGTAATGGAGAGAAGCTGGATGTAAATGTGCAGATCCACTTGAGATGGAGAGCAAGAGAAAAGAGTGACTGGGCACCGGGCAGAGGATGTCAGTGGAAATAAATGAGGAGAGACAGTGAATGCACGTGAGATTTTGGGGTATACGGGTTGTGCCGACGAGTCCTGACAATATTTTATAACTGCGTCCTACAGCTGAAATCATGAGGCTCAGGCAGGCATTAACATCGACTTAGGGCTTTTACTGTAGCGGTAATATACAATATCAAGTAAAATGAAATGTCAAGATCAGCTGTACCTGGCGTGGATGCTTAGCAAGGTTCTCATAAAACTAAGAAAAGTGTACAGAAGGGGAAGCTAGACCAGGGTCCTACTCATCTATGCAGCTTTTTTTGAGAGATTTCTTTTTAAAGTTCTTATCAAGCATTTGATAAGTATTCATTCACTTAATACTTATGGCCTCAGCAGCAGCAGCAGCAGCCTCATTTTATAGATGAAGTACTGAGTCATTGGAAAGACCAGAGGTCCGTGGCCAGGAAGTGGCAGAGCCGGTTTGGATTCAGGCATTTCGCTCAAGGACTCGAGCTCACACCGCTACACTAAACTTGTGCTGTGAAAGTGGGAGATAGGCAAACAGGTGTGCAAGATGTTGGGGAGTCACACCTGGGGTTCAGACTTAGGTCTCTGTCAGTGCTTCACCAGGTGCTTGAGAATAGATTGCCATGTCAGACATACCTGTCCAGGGCCTAATTCCACTACTTCCTATCTGTGTTACCTCAGGCAGGTCACTAATCCTTTTCGAATCTCAGTCTCCTGGTTTATAATGGGGATAAAGTCACTGACCTGCCCATTTACATGGCATTGTAAAGATCAGGTAAAGTTGCATAGCGGTTGCATGGTAAATTATCTAGTCCTAGATAAGAGTAAAGCATCATTTATGTACTATTCACACTTGCCTGCTTCCAACAAAGGCTCATAAAGAAAGATACATCCCAAATAAGACCATGAAAAATCGAAGGTTTATAAATACCTGTAGTAGCATGTCTCCAAAGTAGACCCCACCCATGAACTATATCTCCCATTATAACCCTGGGGGAGGTATTTCCACTGGGGGAAGCCAGCTGCCGTGTGTGAACTGTGACTACCAGCATGTTGAGAGAGCCCAAGCTAGCTGTGTGGAGGGAGAGAGAAATGCTCAGCCAGCCTTCAGCCATGCCGACCATCTCAGCCCAGGTGCCAAACATATGAATGAGCAAACTATGTTGAACATCTCACACAGCTGAGCCTTCAGATGATTCCAACCTCGGCCACCATCCAACTGAAGCTGCATGTGACTCCCCAAGCAAGAACTTACCAGCTGAGTCCTTACTGAACCGTGAAAGATAAAAATAACTTCTTGTTTTGAGCCACTAAGTTTGGGGGTAGTTTATTCACAGCAATAGGTAACTGAAACAGTGTCCTAGACTTAATATTAGTGTTTTAACTGAATGGTACATTTAGCTTTGAGCTTCCCGGCATTCAAAGTGAAAAGAGGAGTGAGATGGATTATATGCACTTATTATCTTGAGGTCCTATGGTTTACTTGAATGATCTGACTCATCTCCTTACAGTTAAAACAAAGTGAACATTGAACCATCTTCCTTCCATGAGAATCTCTCCTATCTTTACCAAAATTACAGTTGTGCAAATTCCATAACGTGCTTTGCTAAAACAAAGAATTGCTGTCGTCACCAACGAGAAAATGCTTCTCACATCTGCCCACATCTTTTAGGCTCTAGCTCAAGCCTGTCTTCTCTTGTTTGGTTCTCAGGGCACCTTCTGCCTCCTGCCTCATTCCCATCCCAAATTAAGTCACAAAAGGGCTATGTGACTCTAGGATCCTAAGCAGCCCAAACTAATGATTAAAATAGAAATGCTGAAAATAGTTGAAACTGAAACAAATTGAATGATTTATTCAAACCTTCAGGAAAAATTACTATTCAGCCCAGAACTCAAATTTAGACTCCTGGTTCCTAATCAAGGAGAATGTAATACTTCCGTGGTGCTAACCCCCACAAAGGAAAAGGAAAATATACATAAAATACATGCATGGCTGTCCGTGTGTCCCTAGAACCTGTGCCCTGGGAGATCAGAAACCATATCTGTCTTCTGAATGATGTGATGCTTAATGCCTTACCGGTTCTTAATAAAGGTTTTCTTCATTAAGTGACCTTCAAAGTCTATGGTAATAAGAGACATAAAGACGAGCATGAACTAGTAATTTTCATTCTTTGCAGTGTGGCCTTGGTGAATGGGTGTCATTTGCCTGCTGGGATGTCTGGGTTTGCACATGGGTATTCGAGGTCCCCTTACTCACGTGGAACCTGAACTAGGTCCGGGCAGCCCTGTGAAGGTAGCGAACTTTGTCTTCTTTGCCCTCGACCTCCTTTTCTATACTCTTCCCCTTCATTTGTCTTTGCGCCCCTAAATTGGATTTCAGAGTCCTATGCCGAATATCTCTGTGGGTAGTTTAATGGTTGGGAGAAAGGGCCAGGTACAAATCCCAACTGAGTTCCTTACCCTGCATTAGCATAAACACGTTCCCATCATCAAGACCTTTCACATCCATGTTTCGGTCATTGTCTCAACAGTTCTGTGAACTAGGTTGTTATGGTTGAATTGTATCCTAACTCCTGGTTCTGTGAATATGAGCTTATTTGGAAATAGGGTCTTTGCTATGTAACTGAGTTAAGATGAGATCATAGGGTGGACCCTAATCCAAGAAGGCTGAGATCTTTACAAGAAGATGGAAATTTGGACATAGATATGCACACAGAGAGATGACAATATGAAGACACAGAGGGAAGTCGGCTATGTGAAGATAGTGGCAGAGATTGGAGTTTTGCTGCCAGAGCCAAGGAACATCTGGAGTTACCAGAAGCCAGAAGAGGCAAGGAAGGATCCTTGTCTAGAGGCTTCAGAGGCAGCATAGCTTTGTCAGTGCCTTGATTTTGGACTTCTACCTTCCAGAACTGTAAGACAATAAATTTCTGTTGTTTCAAGCCACCTAGTTTGGAGCACTTTGTTCCAAAAGCCCTCAAAAAACTAACATATAGGTGTTATCATTTTTCCATACTTTGAAATACAATGTTATTGGGTACCTACTTTGTACCAGGCTCTGTGCTGAATTCTGGAAATTGGACCCAAAGATACAGGTTGATACAAAGCAAATCAAAGACCTTGAGCCTTCTGATAAATGTCCATGTTCATTCTGTTGTGTCTCAGGCCCTCCCGTCACCTGACTCATGCCCATTTCCACAGCTGTCTTACAGGCAGACAGTGCTGGAGCTGGAGTGACTTGGGGGGCCTCCTGAATTCATCCCTCTGGT
Source organism: Pteropus medius (assembly GCF_902729225.1). Taxonomy (NCBI): domain Eukaryota; kingdom Metazoa; phylum Chordata; class Mammalia; order Chiroptera; family Pteropodidae; genus Pteropus; species Pteropus medius. Next base: position 119,792 of record NW_024349804.1, on the reverse strand, counting down.
TTTCCAGGTGTGCCAGCTGAGGATCTGAGGGGTCATGCTACCAGTAGAAAGGCAGCATTGGACTCAACACTTCACCCCCTGACTCCAATTAATTCACGTTATGAATAAATTTAACAAACAACAAATGTTTGTGGAATGAACACTAAATTATTAATGACTGATGAAAAGAATGTGTTATACCTCCCAGAGGTATTTGAACATGAAACAATGCCTTAACCCAGAGAAGTGAATCTTTGATAGAAGAATGTGGGATGGGGGTGAGCGTAGGCAAAACAAGGCAGGGGAATTTGGGGGCGAAGGCAGAGGCTTTCACCGACCCTTTATCTCATACCCCTAAAGCAACCTCTGCATCTGCTCAGGATTGGACTGACTTCCTTGGAGAATTCTGGAAGTGAGCAGAGAAAGAGCTCGTTGTCCTCAGTACTTTGAGAGGCCATGCAGGGCTGTGACCAATGCCCTCCTGGATTCAGAAGGAAGCACCGGCCTCATTATATGCATGTACCACGACTGCTGTTTTAAACTCCAATACTGCTGAACAATTCAGAAATAGATCCATTATGGGTCTGCTTTCGCCCCAGGGCTTTAACACAGGTCACTAGAAAATCCAAGATTGCACAGTAATTCAAACTCTTAAGAGAGAGAGAAAAAAAATTCTCTCTAGCCCTGCCCGCCCTCCGCTTCTCCAGCGTAACAGGAAGCAACTCTTCACTTCTGTTGGGCTTTGGAATAAATAGCTCTTACATTGAACTTAGAATCTAAATTTTTCCTCAGCTATTAATTGATAAGAGCAGCTCCTTTTCCCTCTCATGCTCTGAAGTAAGATTACAGTGTAAATAAACTGGGTCAGGTTTAGCAGGACGGACGTGAACTGTTCCCTAATTCCTCTTAATCTCTAGTAAAGGAATAACTAGGATTTGGACGTCCACGTTCAATAAACAATTATGTCGCTCCTTCCAACGCGATCTAAATTAGTCCACTGTTCCCTCAAAGACAGTCCAACGAACCTCCAGACCGTGTTCTTCAGTTGCAACCTCCTTGTTTTGTTCTAGCCCACGGGAGGAGTCGAGGTTGTAGGAGGGATTTGCTTTTATTTATATTTTTATCAAGATCTCTTGTTTTACTTGAAACAGATCAGGGAAAAGGGGTCAGTTAACAAGGGTTTTCTTGACTATGGATCACCACGCCGTGCTCAGCATTTCGTGAGCCTGGCTTCTCGTTTTCACAGCGCATGAGAATCATTATTGAATTACTAATCTCACCCCTAGAGTTCCGAGAAACTTATGACGACGGTTGAAGTTAATGAAGGCTTTTACCTATAGATCTGGCGCTAAATCATTGTGATTGACCAGGTGCCCACAATTTGGTAGGCACTGATAGAATGGACAGAAGGGAAAGAGAATTAAACAGAAGGAAATTAAGAAGGGGGAGAAGGAGAAGGCATCAGAAAGAAGAAGGGGCGAGAAACCAAAACTAGATTGTAACTTCAAAACACCTCATTAGGAAAATGGGGCAGTTAAGGAAGAACTCACCAAGTAATCTGCTTCAACTTTAATTATTCATTTATATATATTTATGTGGCACACTTTCTCTAGGGAACCCAATGTACTTTGCAAACATTAAATAATTAACTCTCTCACATCTGAGTGAAGTGGAGAGGCAGCAAATTTACTCCATAAAAGGCCAAGCGGGTTGGTGAGTGATGACTGGCTGTCTCACTTTGGCGTGGTAATCCCACATGATATTCACCAGAGGCCATGTAGCAGAAGACCTCTTCTGGGAACTAAGAGAATACTGTGGTAATCTGTCCTGGTACCTGTCAGAGTAAGCAGTTTTTGTTTATATAGATAAATGATGATAAGTAGATAGGCAGGCGGATACATAAACAGATATGAATTACTCTAGGAATCTAGTATATTTTGAGGGATGGTGTTATCAGAAGACAGTTAAATGGGTACAATTTTTTTAAAAAAATACTGCCTTTAGGACAAAAATAAAAGTTACAAAGGATTTCAAAGCAAGAATATCGATTATGGCATAAAATAAAATTGCAAAGGTCAAATGCCAAGTGCTAAGCAATAACATTTACTAAGTTCTGTTTAAACATATTTCGAATTCGTAAAATTATATCCTCACTGTACCGTTGACAGGACACCATGGAAAAAAAAAAACTGTAACAAGAATGGTTTAAACACCTCTCCGGAAAGTATAAATGTGTCCAAATCAGTGGAGGACAAAAACAAACCAAAAACTTAAGAAACGTTTAAAAAGAAGAAATGAAAGTGGCAGCTGTTTAGATGCAGCGAGCATGGTGGCAGAGTGAGTAAGCAGACACGCTGTCATCAGAAGGTGAGTTCCTCCGTGGGCTAAGACCTCTTGGTCAATTACAGGAACAGACTTCTGTTCGGTGCATCTTAAAACCAGTGAATTGGAATCCCTAAATGTAGGAGGACAGGCATAGTCCTTGGAGAGACCGTGGTAATTAAAACCACAACATGCATTTGTTCATGTACATATCACTTGGCGACACATCACCAGCAGCTCATGTTGAGATGTAGCCGACTAACCTACAGGAAGTTTCAGTGCGAGGATGGTGATTGAGAAGAAGACAGCTTTTCTTACCTTTTTAAAATGAAAGATGACCTTACCCTAAGGCCACTAGAAGGAAATTAAAACCCAAAAAAGAAGGATGGTGAGTTTGGAAGGAAAAAACTTTTTTTAAAAAAGCAAACAAAACTACTCTATTGATTTACAAATCCATCTGGAATCCTGACTGCTTTCAATTTGTATTTTATTTACTTTATTATTATTATTATTTTTTTACTTATTTATTTTTAAAGAAAAGCAACTTGGTGCCTTGAATAGAATTGGTTCTCCACTAATTCCCAATCAAGCCTTTGAACAAGCTGTTTGACCCTACTGAGCTGCTTTATGCATTGAAAATGATGACAGCCACTCTCAGGATTGTTCTGAGGATTAAGTGAAATGGTGGCTGGGGAAGTGCTTTGCAAACTATATAAATATGGGGTTATTAGTGTCCTTTCAGACAGGAATGAAAGCCTTACACTTCAGGGCACCCACTTCTAACTGTCAGAATCAAAAACTCACAGGTCTCTTTCTCCTGCCCTGTTTCATAAGACAAACATCCCATATTCCTGCCACTGGGATGTTCTAAAATCGTGCTCCAGTTTCGAAGATGTTGGTCTCATATTCTTCCTCGTTTTCCCCCTCGACTAACCCAAGTTTAGTGGGCTAATTTCGACATTAGCCAAGGATCAGTCGTCACCCTTAATATAAACGGACCAATATTTTCCTGCCCAATTCTCCTCCAAAACAAAACATGCCCTCTCTCTATATTTCTTCAGGTGCTATAGATAAATTCTTCTTCCCCAAAATAAACATATAGGCTGCCTGGGGTGGCTTCTGTCTAGGGCTTAGTGATATTCAGACCAACTAAGTTTTCTAACTCCACATTTTTCCTAGATGTAGCTTATACCTTCTAATCTAAAATACGAAAAGCCTTTTCGAATAATGTAAGCCATGGTATTATTAATATTTTTAGGTGATATTTTATTATTCTTCACATTTTGAATTTATCCCAGGATATTTGCTTGTTCTAGTATATATATACACATATATAGTTTGAATCTATTTTATACATTAAATATGTAGACCAAACAACTAAATATATTAGATAGACATGAGTTTAAACTTATTTTGTATATATGTTTAATTTGTATATTTTATATATGCATAAGTTTAACTTGTTTATTTCTAATCTCAACTCAGAAGATTTCAATTTGGGATGGTTAGCAGGTACTTCTGTGACATTTCTAAATCCTGCATCTCCAATTATATATAAAAGAAACATCTGCTTTCCTACCGAATTTCACAATAAGGAGTAGGCAAAAGACTGGGAAAGCCCGGGCAGCATGAAAGTGAGAGGTAACAGTCCTCAATGACAACGCCGGAACCCCCAACTGTGATGGCGTTAAACCTCACAACCCACGGACGGGGGGTTCAGTCACTGCTTTTATTTCTATTTTCGGAAAAAGGGCAGTGGCGATGCAAGGAGATTTTGCCAATTGTCAAGGTCACTCACACACAGCATGGTGAAGAAGCTGAAAGCCGAACGCCGGCTGTCCCCTCGGCCGCGGCAGCCGCAGCCGGGCGGCTATGTCTGTGCCCGCAGAGGTGAGGAGGCCATCCGAGAGCGCTTCACTCTCTTGGGAAATCTTGCAGAGCTTTTCCAATTCCTCTAGACTGTGGTTAAAGCATCCCAGCGATTGTGTTATAGCTTTTCATTCCCTCCCATTTCCCACCAAAGCTGAGATGGGGAGAAATATTGAAAATCTCCAGAGCACAAACAGCCAACAATCGGTTCCTTTTTTGTTGCTCTGTTAAGAAAGAAATGGCAAAGACGCTTTTTTGTTTCAAACTTAAAAGTCACAAAGTCGACTTGCAGAATCATAAGCTCAGCTTCCCTCCATGACTAGAAAGGATCTGCCCCCATAGTTGGGAGTGTCAAGGAAGCCTGGAGTGTAGTCTTTTCTGTACACTTGCTGTGTGTCTAAATAGCGTGGGAGCTAAAATTGATTTTAGTTTGAAAAACTTCTAGTCACATTCCACAGAAGATCAAAAATTTTTTTTATGTAAAACCATCTTCAAATTATTGGAAATCCTTGTTTTTATTTCACAAAACCACTACACCAGGTTTATTAATTATAGATCGATTATAGTAATTCCAAAGTGCGCGGGGTGGGGGGACTTGCCCACAGGGGACATTTGACAGTGCCTGGAGACATTTTGGGTTGTCACCACTGGGGGTGGGGGCTAGTATTAGCATCTGATGGGTAGAGAGGAGGGATGCTGATAAACATCATACAGTGCACAGGACTAAGAATGACCTGGCCCCAAATATCAGTAGCAACAAGATTGAGAAACTCTGTCCCAAGCCATCAGTCAGCATTCAGGAAATAGTTGTTTTCTCCCTTCCTTCCCCTTCTCCTCTGTCCAGAATTCTGCCCTCCAGGATTTATTGTGGGTCTTAGCATGCTATGCATTACAATAGCTTGAACCAAAAATACTTTTTCAGATCTTTTGAATCTCTGAATGTCGAATACCTGGAGAATGAAAATGGCTATTACAATGTATTTTATTATTAGCATTATAAATCGAGTCGGGAACATTTGTATTTTGAATATGTCTACATTTAATCTCAGTTGTAAACTGAAGCCCCAGCACACAAATGCCACACATCACCTTTCAAGGGAGAGATTATGCCAGCTGGTTGTGTGCCTTGTGTTCTATTAAAGTTGAAACCAGGCTTCTCTGTCAGACTGTTACAACTAAATGCATTTAGCTCCATGAGCAGCAAGCACCAGCTTCCTGCCCAAATGGTTCATTGTGCACAGAGGAGACTCCAGATCTGGACCACTGGAGTGTGTCCCTCTGCCTCCTCTGAGCATCCTCCTCATTATCCACTGAGGCCTGGGAGACCAGCCTGGCCGGCGGCTAACAGCTGTCAGGGGACACCTGTAATTGAGTCAAGCTGCCAACCAGGGGCTCTAAAACCCTCTTCCTTGTATGTCTCTGAGTCCCACAGCTCACACTGTGAAATTGGATCCCTTCCTGTCCTCCACCTATTCTTCCCCATGTGTCACCTCTGCTCTTGGGATGAGGATGGAGCTCCTTTAGGGCCTACGAGGTTCTGCCCAGACGCTTTGATCTCTCCATTCTTGCTACACTGACCTTCATTTGAATCTCCATTTAAGTTATACTGTCTCCTGCCACAGGGCCTTTGCATGAGCAGTACTCATTTCCTTGAGAGCTCCCCTCCCTTCCTCCACTTCACCTAGCTAACTCACCTGCTCATTTAACAGATATCAGCCCAGGCTCTCTTCCGCAAGGATACTTCCCAGACCTCCCTGCCTAAATTCTTCTAATACGCATTTCCATCATACCATATTCTTTCTTCAGACCTCTTACACTGATACAGTTCTACGATTTTTTGTGTGTGATTATTTGGATAATGTCTGGCTAGGACACATCCTTGTAATCTGAGCACCAAGCATAACACTTGGCATATAGTGGGTGCTGGGTATTTGTTGCCTGATCATTTAACTAAACAAATGAATGAAAGAACACGTGAACGAATGGATAAATGAATAAACAAAACTATCCTAAAACCTAGAATCAAGAGCAAAGCCACAGGGACAAAACTGTGTGTGTGCTTATGTCTAGGTAACCATCTGGATTATCAGTATTTGGTATTTAGATTATTGAAGGGAACAGAAGAGAAACTCTGCCTACAAAACATGCAGCTGAGAAAAACCATACACCTCACTTAGAACATCATTAAGTTAGAGAACAACTCCCACACTCTGCTCTGGATAAAGCCAACATCCAGATTCTCGCTGCAACTTGGCTCCCCTAAAATTCTCTGTTCTTTTTGTCCCCCTCATCCCGCCACTTCCTAACGTGAAATATCCATGGCTGCACCATTTCTTTACTTTCTTTTATTTTTTCTGGTGAGGTTAACCTTCCTTCTTCTGTTATATGCTGTGCAGTAACCAAGAGGCCAACACTACCGTTTGAGAGATTTAAATATGACTTTGAGAAATGAGTCTGTCTTAAATATAAAGCCTACAGTCACCACGGTGAACATGACTGCAACATTTAAAATCTCTAAATAAAGAGATGTAGCACTTTCTGCATATTCATTGCTAAAGTGGAGATTATATATGATTCCTGTTTTTGTAAGCATTCAACTAAGGCAGTAGAAGGGAATGTAGATTTACTTATTTTTATCAATGAAAGCAACTTCCCTTGACCGAAGGAAGAATTGTTTCCTCTGGTATAAAGAGCAATGTGTACATGGAAGGCAGTTCTGTGTGTTAGTTTCTGAGCAAGCTTTATTTTTATGTTCTTGTGTCATCTTATGCACAGTCCCAAGTGCCTTGTCAGTGACAGCCACTCATTAAATCATTTAAACTATCATATAAAAATAAAGATGGATTTTAAGCTACACTGAGCCAGTCAGTCAGTTAGCAAATACTGATTACTCCCCACTGGATCCCAAGAATTCTTGCAGGTGATAGAGGTATATATTTTAAAGAAGTTACAGTCCGTTTCCTTGAAAGGACTTAGAGAATAATCTAAGTGACAAATAGATGAAGCTGTAATCAAAATAAGATTATTCAGATAAATACTGTCTTGGCAAAATGAATTGAAGATCAGCAATAGATCCCCTTCACATTCAGCCAGTACGCTGGAGTAAAGCTGTTCCGTGAATATGAAACAGTCTGGTGAAAAGTTAGATGGTCATGACTCCGAGCGAAGAGCTTCCGAGAGGTCAGGTTGGTTGATACACAGCTGAGCTCCTCCAACTGGCAACAGGCGAAGTCACAGGATAAATTTGGTATATCTTGCAAAAGCATCATTTCCCATTTTTGGCAAAAAAAAAAATGTGTAACATTTTTCAACAGGGAAACAAACGTGGCTATATCGTGGAGAAGAATTTAAAATAAAAACCTTATGAAAATGTGGAGCCACAAGAACTCTCATAGCCTGAAGGGAAAAGCAGAGGTCGGTTCAACCACTTGGAAAATGGTTTGGGAATACTAACTAAGTTGAAATATGCAAAGCCCACCATGCAGCAATCTCCTTCTAGGTATATGCAGCCCCAAATTCGTGCTCAACAGATATTTACAAGAACATTCGCCGCAGTATTAGTCATAATAACTAACAACTGGATATAACCTAAATGCCCGTCAACAATAAAATGTGTAAATAACTTGTGGTTTGCTCATATAATGGACACCCGGCAATAAGAAATGAATGGACTAGAACCACACACAGCATCACAGATGAATCTTACCAACACGTTGAGGGAAAGAAACCATACACAAAGGAATCAACAGTGTTTGGTGCCGTTTACATAAAACCCCCAAACAGGCAAAACTGGACAATAGCATCAGCAGTCAGAATAGTGGCTGGTTTCCTTCTGGAAGAAGACAGTGAAGCACAAGTGTAGGGGGGATCCTAGGACACTTGTCCACCTGGTAGTCATATGCCTTATGATTACGTTGTGTATTTATGTTTTGTGTATTTATGTTTTGGAATGTACGTTATATATAAATCATGTGATTAAAACTTTTTCTTAAAGCATGTGACCCTTTGAAAATAAAAACACTAGCATTCAAAAACAATATATTGCTTGTTGTGGGAGGGGGAGACCGCCTCCTACCCCTGTCTGCCCCAAATTTGCTGAAGTCTGTCTTCATCGTTTGTAATTAAGTACAGGAGGCAGTGGCATGGATGGGAGTGGGAGAGGAGGTTATCACGTAAGACCTGGTTGCTGGAAGGTAGGTTGGAGCTGGCCAGGTTCTGTTTCCTAGCCCTGGGGGGGAATCCATCAGGGACACCATTGCCTGGGGACTGTGCCAAAGCACTAGACTCTGGTTATCTGAAGTGATTGGAAACAGATTAAACAGCAGTGGAAGCAGGAATTGGTTATAAGTACAGAAGCCAGAGGGGAGAACAACTCCCACACTCTGCTCTGGAGAAACATAAGTGGCACCAAGTGACAGATACAACTGGTGAGGCAGTAAAGAGAAAGCAATGGGGAGAAGTTGCTGAGGAGTCCAAGTGCAGGTCAGAAAGTAGAAAGCTGGGACCAGAGCTGAGATCCAGGATGGGACTGGCTCTCCCATGCCGCCATATTCCAGTATTAGGACTCTGGGGACTGAGAGAATTCTGAATTCGAATCTGGGCTTCTAGGTGATGAAGAAGGTATATATGTCATGGTAGAAGGATACAACACTTTTTGCCTAGCAGTTTGTTAGCTTGACTTTATTATTATTTATATTTGACATTTTTATTTTAGGCGGCAAAAACAAAACCAAGCAAACAAACACCAACGAAAACTCGAAATAGTCTTGTCATCCTTTCGAGGAACACAGAAGGTACACCCTCTCACAAGGAAAAGATGCTTAGTTAAGGGAGGTTAAATTTAAAAGTACAGTTAAAAGGATGTAGCTTAACTTCTGAAAATGCTAGGTTTTATTTACCCCCCTGTGGTAACCAATAATAGTACTACTGAGTTAAGGTTCTTCTTAGTTAACCATGTCACCTCAAATATAAAAATCCATTAACAATCTAAGTTAATAGGTGTGGTCTTACTGAAATTTCTTAATCATATATTTGTCTTGAAAAGTTTTGTTTTTGTCTTCTAAAATGATAAATTGTCTTATTATAAGCATTGTATTTCTAAAACAAAGTAATGAAAGACAGGGCTAGTGCAAGCTAATTTAAACCCTTTTAACTACCAGCTGAAATAAATACTTTGGTTCTTCAGGAAAAAAATTAGCAAAACAAAAAATTTGTTTCATTTAACAGTTTATTTTCATAGCCGTAATCTAATAGTTACATGATAAAAATACTCCAGAAGAACCAAACCGTGTAGCAGTGAATGAAAATGTGTGAGCGAAGTTCTGCATTCGACATATCTGGCAATGATGATGAATATGGTGAAATTAAAATGCTAGGTAGAACGAATTAGTCTTTAAAACACTAATTTTTTCCTTTAAAAATAATTACTAAGTCTACCAAGAAAATACCAAACATAAGCCTGTAAGTAAATAATCGCTGCGTTTAGGCTGTCACGGTGCAGGTTATCCGCAAGGCCGCATACATCCCGCTTCACTGCAGCTGGCACTCTGCTGGGTTTTGATCCTTCTTTGAGTCATAGTCTGGGTCATTTTTCTCATCTCCTTCTTCCCCTTTCTCTTCTGGTTCTTCACCTTCTTCATCATGTTCATCATCATCATCTTCAGTAGCTTCTCCAGTAAAGTATAACACTGATTTGAGGGTTATGTGCTCACGTAAAAAGTACAAATTTCAAAGTCTGCAGCAAGGAGAGCTTCAGCACCATTATCCAGATCTCCGCTCTCAGGAACTTCCGGAGGGGCAAAACAAGTAAAGAAAGAGTTATTGGAAACTGTTTCAGTCACAGTACAAACTGTCCCACGTCCTCTGTGTTTTTGCTTCTTTTTAATGGTTTTCGAAGTGACTCTTCTCCCTTTTTTCCAATCTATCTGATACCCTGGACAACTCATGATTTCTGGCCCGTCAAAAGAACAGGGATCAGAATCATCTGGTTCTGATCTCATCCTATATGTCTTTGTCAACACTTCATTTGCGAAATAGTCCCTGGGTTTAAAGTGAAATTCTAAGATAAAACTCATGGGCTGGCCAGCATCTAAGAACTTCACTTTAATATCGTTTAAGTGCTTCAGAATAGGCTCATCATGTTCCTGAACTATATCACTGAGCAATTCGACATTCTTAAAAGCAGTCCAACAAAATTCAGGAATTCCTTTGGGGTCTTTTTTTCTTCAGTCTTTTTTTCTCTTCTTTAATCTTTGCCTTTTCTTTCAGCTCCTCTGAAATTTCATCTTCCTCATCTGGTTTCCATTCACATTCTTCTTTCGTAGGTTCATAAATTGCATTCATGATCTCGAATCACTTACCAGATAAAGGCTGATAGAGAACAGCCTACTTTCTTTCAAGATCATGAACTTCCTCATTGAACTTGGCTTCTATCTGTGCACATTGAACTTGAAGGCTTTTGAAAGCATTCACTTGTCTTTTAACTACCCTAGGCAAGCTTTCAATGTATCCTGCTGGCGTTTCTACCAGACCATCAAGTCTTTCTAGGAGGGCTACAAGAATCCGAGGATTTTGCACCATCTGAACAGTCGGCTGATGTGCTTTCATTTTTGTTTCTTTATCAGTTTATTCTTCTTCTATATATTCGACATCCTCCAAATATTGATCAATTTCAGATTTTTCTTTGTTGTCAACGTCCACCACACTGTAAGAACTCCAAACATTGGTGGCCAGCATGGGGAGCCAGGCAGCTCCAGCTGTCTACTCAGGGTAGTGGCAGGTGTGTGTGGGGAGGTGGAGAGGGGAGGGGACGGGCCTGGCGGGCGGAAAGGCAGTGCCTCGAGCATATGGCACTAAAAAAAAAGAAGACATTAGCTTGACTTATTAACTTCTAAATATTTGAACACATAGCATGCTGGCCTCCCGTTGCACTCTTGACCCAGGACCCCTGAATGTTGGGGGTGGACCTGCTAGAACCTTGCGTCCCTCACTTAGGAGAAACTGCTTCTCTGGTAGAGAGCACATTTTAGTCACTGCTCTAGTGTATCAAGAATTTTTCGAGCACTGATTCTGACATACCAATGCCAATTATTAGCTCTTGCCCATCCCCCAGCTGTGGGCAAACTCCACGTTGATAAACATGGATTCTGATTTATTTGTGCCAATAAAAATGCTGAACAGGACAAGTGTACGTTGGAGCCTTGCAGGAACTGTTAGAGAGCTCTCCAAGACTGATGTCAGCCCACAAATCCATACACTTTGTGGGCCATTGTTTGACTATCAACACAATGCCTTATCAGTTCTACCCTACCCATAAGGACATGGTGAGAGGTTCTTGAACTCTTGTAATCAAGATACGTGGTGTACATGGCAGTCTCACACTCAGGGACTCTGGAAGAGAAGAAATGGAGTGTCCTGCCTATCTGGTCAAACACTGAGGCTCTCCTGGTTCCTGGTATTCATCGACCTGCCACCTTTTTTGGACATGATTCTCCATGTTGCTTCCCGCTGCTGGCTTGAAAAGTGCAATTGAATTTGGCTACTTAATAAATGCAGTGGTGAGCAGTACAAAAGGTAACAAGGCCAACCTTCAAGGTTATCTTTGGAGTTTACAGTTTTAATGGAAAAATGGCAATGACTTTGGAGAACCAAAGGGAAGGATCAGCAAACTTTTTCTGTAAAGCACCAAATCGTAAATATTTTAGACCTTGAGGGTCATACAGTCTCTGTTGCAACTACTCAACTCTGCTTTGAAATCAACCAAAGTGGGAAAGCAGACATAGGCAATACTGAGTGGAATGAAGTGGCTGCGTTCCAATAAAACTTTATTTACCAAGACAGGTGGTGGGCCTGATATGGCCCATGGACTGCATTTTGCAGACCTCTGTTCTAGGGTGTAAACACTCCCTTAGATTAAGCAAAAGACTTTAAGAAATGGATTAGTTCTCTGAGTCAATGAGAAAAACAATGGCAACACCATGTATCACACTTCTGGCGGATCTCATTGACGGGCTCTGCTCTGCTGATCAGAGGCCAGCAGAAGAATCCATCTAAAATACCAATCTGTTTGTGTCTTTCTCAGCCGAAAACCTTCAGGGCTCACATTCACACTGAGTCTGGCCCAGTCGCCCTGGCTTCTTTCCCAGATTCATCCTTTGTCACTTTCACGCAGACCATGCTGTCCGGCCACGCAGAGCCCTTCACTCTTCCCTTGTTAGATGTGCACTCATGTCTCCAAACCTTTGCCCAGCTGTTCCTCTGCTGAGAAGACTCCCCATTCTGCTTTCGAATTCTTATTCATCCTTCAAGACACCGTTCAAATGTCTCTGCCTTGATGTTTCCCCTGCACTCCTAAGTTGGGTTAATGTCCCCTCTTCTCTGTTCCCATCACTCTCTATACTAAGACCTATATGTCATCAACACAGCTTTGGAGCAGTCTCTTCTAATTGATTTCTAATGGTTTCACCCTATCTCGTATAGCATTTTAAAAATCTGTTGGCTCCTTCTTCACTGGGTTGTGAACTTTTTTTCTGACCAGGTTATGCCTTATGAGTTTTCCTTCGCCCTGAGGTTAGCACTGAATCTGCTGCCATGGAAAGAATGCTGAGAGCATTTTTGCACAACTGTGTACCTCGGTGCAGAGTGTCACGGTGCTAGTGCCACTGGGGTTCCATGGAGTGATTCACAGTTTAGATTGTCTGCTATTTTTATAAGATACTTTCAGTGTCTTAGTAAGCAACTCTTCCTGACAAAGCACTTGGGGAACTGTTCATAGAGGACAGAATGATATTAAAATCAAATCAGGTGCAGAGGTAAATATACAAATCTCTCCTCTGCCTACATCATACGCTCCTTGCAAATCAGAAAAGATAATTGTTTTAGTTGATACAGGTGTTGTATATTTATGTACATGTGCTTTCTCTTCGAAAGATATCTCATGAAAATCTTATGTTCGTATTAGACATGAGACCATGTTGCATCTTTTTTTTATCTTTGAATAAATTTCCTAGATCTTGTTGATTTGATCTTCAGTTCCATTTAGAACACCAAAGTGATCATTTATTCGGCAGGACCCTAGCAGCTCAAACTGTGGCTGTAATTTTTCAGAGTACCTCCTGGATGACTCCTCATAGGATTAAATCTATGGGAGTATAGGGCTCATGAAATGACAGGTGCCCCAAGGCCTATTGCTACATTGTTTGTCCCAGGAAAAGGACAAATCGGTGTTTGAGACGGACACCCTGTAAGTTGTTAGTTGAACCTGCCATGTCATCGGGTTTTCCGCAGCGCCCACTTTCCAGATGCTGCTCTTTCTACAAATTAATGAGTGGGACACACGGGACTGGGAGAGGGCGCGGACGTGCGGTTGCGCTCTGTCCCCAGGCTCCTTCACTCTGACGTTAGTCCTAGCCTCGGGCTCGCCTGGAGTGGGAGGCCAGGGGCAGTGGGGTCACCTTCTTCTAACTCGCACACACAGGCGCCTTATAGACCAGGACCAGCCCCAAGGAAACCCGAGGCAAAAATTCTAAAGACTAGCCACACCCAAAACCTCGAAAAAAACCCCTTACTTCCTCTAAAACTTCAGACAGCCTCATAGTCTTCGCCTTATTTGCCCCACGAATTCTTGGGAAAACGTTCCGTCTATATGAATCCCTGCAGCTGGCCAGGCTGACTCAGTCCGGCCCCCAGTTAGGTGGCTGCATCATCGCCTCTGGGCCTTTACCCAGGTCTCTCCCTCGGTGGCGGTGCGGCTCCTTAGTGAGAACCTGCCGAAGAGAGTCTCTGCGGCAGCCTGACGCACACAGGCCAGCGCCTCAAGGCTCGGAGGCCACGAAACAAGAGCGCAGAGAAGGAAAAGTGGTAGGAATTAGTTTCTTTCAGGATTGTCTGATTTCCTCTGCTCCCAGTATGGCAGGACATAAATAGATAATCAAAGATTTTTACTTTTCCAAGCAAGTATTATGTAATCGGAGGCTGCTGCTTCCTTTGTGACTTTGAAACTTCACTGGAAGAAAATTCTCCTTGCATTCTCAATTACACTGGGCATTGTCTCTCTGCTTTTACATGGGAATCTTCACCGTCAAGTCGACAGCCACTGAAGCTAATCAGAAAATTCCGTGTAAATTAATACACACACTGGCGTTTTAGAAATATGTATCCTTTAAGATCCTTTGGAGTGTGTTTGTGTGTCTGTGTGTCTGTGTGTGTGAAAAGATATCATATGATGACATGGATAACCCATTTCAGAACGAAAGCCTTGTTTCCTTCCCCCACATCTGCTGAACCCAGAAACATGGCCCCCACTCTCCTCCACACCAGACCTTCAAAGATGAGAAGGGGCTCTGTTCCCACACCCGTTCTGAGAAGGTAAACCTTCCAACTCTTAGCAGAGGGAATAATTTCTTCCCTTACCTATGACTTCTGACTTTCCAAGGCTTCAGGCCCCATCACTAAGGACTTCCAACTGTACGGGGAGCTCCTGACCCAGACCCTGTTTTCTGCGCCCCCTCCTGGACATCGCCACATATTTGTCCCCCAGGCATCTCCAGTTCCACTCGTCCAAGCTGAGCGTCCCCTCTCTCCTACCCTCAGCTCACCAGGCCTGCTATTCCTGTCGCACTGTGACTCTGCCCAGTCATCTGAGCGAGAAGCCCGATGCCCCTGGTCAGGAATTCTTTTCTGGGAAACGAGGCTGACTCGCTCCGGCCCCGCACAGGTCCGCACGCATCAGCCAGGGAAGCCCCCTCCTGGCTGGTCTCCACATCCGGGCAGTTGTGTCTCCTCCATCCATCCCCTCTCCCTTTGCCCTAGTTCAGGCCCTTAGCTTTTTCCCCAGACCTCCCCAAACGTGAGGTGGAAGTGTGGTTCAGAGCCTGGGCTCAGGACAAGACGATCTGGGTTCAAATCCTCCCTCCGCCCTGCCCCCGACGCCCCCCATTTTAGCTCTGCATCCGGAGTCACGCCAGTTAATCCTTCTGTGCCTCAGTCCCCTTATCCTTGAGTAAGGATGATGCCTTATATAAGGGGAGGGCCGGGCTTTTCTTACGAAGGACGAGGTAGTAAATATTTCAGGTTTTGCAGGTCAAGATACAACATTAAGGCTATTATATAGGTGCTTATATAACTAGAGAGAGAATAAATTTCCACAACATATTGTATAGACAAAAGTTCAAAATATAGTAATAATTGAGGACAATTTTTTTTTTTAACACAGGTCTGCTAATGAGAACAATGGAATTCTCTTGGATAACATTTTGCTTAATTAAGGTTCGTAGTTAGTATTCCCTATCTTTGAAATCTATTGCAAATGTTCATCTGTAAAAACCATTCTTCTCTCATGGGCTAAAAATAAAAACAGGTGGTGGGCTGGATTTGGCCCACGGGCTGTAGTTTGCCCACTGCAAGGAAAGAATAAGGGTATAGTGCAAAGTGCTTAACACGCCGTGAATATTCAAAGGATGTTTGTTATTATAATTACTTCTCACCATCCTACCTGCTTTCACCCTTGGCTTCAGCCATGTAAATACTTAAGGTTTCCTTGACCTGTCATCCCTCCGAACCTTTGCTCATGCTGTGCCATAACTCTTCACCTTCCTAAAAATCCTTTCTTGCTCTTCTCCCTTCCCTAGCTTCCCATCCCTGAGAGATTCATCCACTCCTCCTACAAGGTCCTGCTCAATGTGACCGTTTACAGAGCCCCCACCCTTCCACTGTAGCATATGATTGTTGATTTCTTCCTCTTTAAATTGCAAGTAGAAACTACGCATTACACACAATATCTCCAGTGCTGTGTCTGATCATATTATATGCTCAGTAAATATTGACTGAATAAATAAATGAACTTCCTACATGGAAGATTCAGCAGAAAGCTTCCTTGATTGCCCCAGTCCCCAGAGAGCTCTTCCTTCTCTGAGTACCTAAAGTATTTGGTGCTCATCTCTTTTCTTATAAGAGACACATTCTAGAATAATGACCAAGTGCCTTGGCTCTGCGTACAAGACCCAGCTCCATCACTTCCTAGCTTTATGGCTTTATACAAGTTACTTAACTTCTCTGAGCCCCCACTTTCTTGTTGAGGAAATGAGGGTAATGATGGGACCCACCTCATATGTCACTTACAGATTAGATGAAACAAAGCACTCAGCACAGTTAACATGCTGTGTTTGTTGCTTTCCTCACATTTTTTGAACCATGGTCTAAGCCTTTTCATTAATATGTTTATTCCTCACAACAACCCCATGAGGTAGGTGCTGTAGTTATCTCCATCCTACAGATGAAAACATGGAGGCACAGAGGTTGTATAATTTGCCTGTGGTCACACAGCCAATGTGGCAGAGCCAGGATTCAAAGCTCCGAAGCCGTGCTGCTATCCCCAGTTGGTAGGCATCTTACCCTGGGTAGAGACATGCCTGTCCCGTAAGATTTTAGGCTCTTTGAGGGTCGGGATGTGTTACAGAATTTTTTGTACCCTTCCTGCCTTCCAGCACAGCACCGTGCATATGGTGACGCTCGGTATACATCTGCTAATTCATTTGCTCCTCCTCATCCACTCTGATCCAGAGGAGGGATTCAAAGAATGTTCTAGAGAAATTTTCTCTTGTCCAGGCCTAACAAACCTTTGTGTCTTAGAGAAGGGGACAGGAAGGGAAAGTAACGTAAGAAAGGAGTACAGGTGGGTAACTGGGGGAGAATATTGCCTACTCAGAAGGAATTCGAGTCTATCTTGGAGAACATCATTTCCTGCTGGGGCACCAACCCCACCATCAGTGAGCAGCTCTGAGGACACCGACTAACACGGGCTGATTCCACTGATTGTCTATAACGTGACTGTCCCTCTTAATCAAAGTGATGTCATCCTCTGATTTCAGAAAGTGAAGGATAGCAAAATTAATGATGGCTCAAGTGGGCTTCTTAATGGCCACAGGCAGCCGAGGGGCTGCAGGGCTGCAGAGCTGGCTGCATTTCAATGATGTGCGCAGGCATTTCTTCACTAACAAGGGTGCCGTAAGTCTTAATTACCCAGAACCAAAGCCTCACCTTGCTGCTTGTCCCCTGGGAGCTCCCTCTGAAGTCAGTGGGAGCTTTGCCTGCAGTTCAGCCCAGTGAAAACTTGCCTGAAAATGTTTGCAAATTACCTTGAGCTCCTCTGATGGAAACCAGAGAGAATTATTTATTTTTAGAATGTTGGCATAGCCTGGTCCCTGTCTCTCCCGACGCACACCTCAGTGTTGCTCAAATTCCGCTCCCTTTACCTCTGATTAATTATGAATTGTGGACCTCTTTTCTTCATGGTGGATAGTTGCACCTCTTAAGTCTTGTCCTCATCCAAACCACCGGAAATGTCCTGTTGTTCTCATCCCTTACTTAGCAGCTCTCTCTTAAAAGCCTAATGCATTTTCCATCAGAAGAACTGATTTGTCCTTTCCTTTCCAGCTGTGGCTTGCCCCATCTCTCTTATGTGGAGGATGTCAAGAACCCCCTACACTGCTCTTCTTTCCCTCGTGAGTAGATGATCTTGGTGCCCTGCCCAGGTCCCCCTGACTGGGTGCTGCTAATGGCTCAGAGGGGCTCCCTTCTGGAGACTTGCCCTGGGAGAAAAGCACCAGTGATTTTCACCTGGAAGAGCCCAGGACGTTTTTGCCTCCTCTCTGGGGACAGCTCACAGCCAGGACTACCTAATAATGAGGCACAGGGCTGCCCCGCCCCCCATGCTCCAGAGCTCCCCTGGGGATCCAGCGAGGCTAGACCACATCTCCACCTGCCCTATTCATGCTTCACTCACACCTTTACAGGTTTCACCTGCGAGCATTCCCTCGCGACTGCTTGCCCAAGAAGCCAGCTTAGGCTCAGCTTCTGGGCAACACAGTCTAAGACACCTCTGTGCCACCCTTCCCACTGCAAGCAGAATAGTCTTTAAAACTTCAGCTTGGTCCTGTAACTTTCTGTCTTAAAGCCTTCCATGCCTTCCATGGGCCAAACTTTATAGTATGGGTCTGAATCCCACAGACCTAGCGCTGCTTACCTCTCCCGTCTCACCTCTCATCACACCTTCTGCTTTACTTAAGAGGTCCTTTCCTCCAGAGGCCCACTCAGATCCCTCTCTAAGGGGCCTGGAGCATCTGCGTGTGGACCCATAACCCTCTGTTCTGACGCCAACTGTAAATCCTATCATATTGGAACTGCCTTCCTGTTTGTCTTTCTCTCCCTCTAGACTGCAAACTCCTCTGGTATTCCCAAATCCCACCATGCATCTGGTCCATGTGAAACCTTCAATAATTATTCGTTGATTGATGAAATGAATTGATGAATGATTGAGCTAGATATTTTGTAATAATGTTTAATAATGACAGCCCACTTCAAGTTAATATAGCTTATAGACATTGGCCTTCCTGTGGTTTATCTAAAGTTTTTCTAAATAGAATTCCCTGGAAATGTGTTGAAAGAATTATAGGTTTTTAATATTTACCGATCTGCAGTCTTCTTAGAACATCTAGCAAGTCAACGTATGAGAGGGCCCCCATGTCTCTGAAGATTCCCATTTCTTTTGGACCCTCATCTTGCAATCAAAGACATGCCAGGCCCACCAACCTCTGACTCCTAGCAATCCCCTGCTGAATTTTAAATCCCCTTACCTTTCCTCTGCCTGCTCCCAACAACAACAGGACAAACAAATAAAGAAAGAAAAAAAAAAAACCAAAAACTAAAAATCTGTGCAATTCCAAGTGCCAGAATAGCTCTGTTGATCGGAGGAAGAAACCCTTCAACATCAATGAACCATGTCTTAAAATCTGCCATTGCACTGCCTACTTTTCAGAAAAGCATCACCCTGCGAAGTTGCTCTTGAATGCAAACCCTGTGACTGCCAGAATCATCCAGCGTTCTGACTTGCCTAGTTCTCACTTTGGAATTGGGTGTAGTACTCAGGGGAGGTGCATTAATTCTTGGTGTGAACACAGACTGAAACGCAGAGGCATTAACAAATTACCAGTGATGGATATGCAAACAGAGGAAGAACAAATATTAAAACAGCCCTATCTCTTTTTGCTGCTACCTTGTCTTGTCCAAAATTTATAGAAATATTAATCCTCCTGACACGTTTAGCAATGGACTAAGTAGTAACATTAGCATATGTGGTAACATTCTTGAGGAAGCTAATAATTATCTCTTGTTAGCAAGATCAACTTACTGTGGTCTTTCACTGCAGGAACAGAAAAATATTTTGACTTGCTATGCTAAGCAAAACACGGTGGCAGAATAAAATAGGGCTTTAAACTAATAACAATAAAGACACATAGCTATAGTTCCCCTCTACATAGAATTGATAAAAGTGACAGGAAATAGACATGGTAGTCATAGAAGAATGTGTTATGAATGATTGGTCAAGACACAAAGGGACAAACTTTCTTCCAATGTTTATGTTATTATCGCTAATATTTACTAGGTACCCACTGTGCATAGCACGACTCTTATCAGGGACAAGGATAATAATAAATTACTGCCTGTCAGCCATGTGCACAGTAACTTCATTATGTGACTAGGCAGCACTCTTATTAAGTCTTTGGAATCTATTAAAAGTCTCATTTCGAAACAATGAACCAAGAGGAACAAATTTATGAATTGTGGATCCCTGATATTAACCCAAAGACAGCCTCAGAGAGAGAAAAAAGTTCTTAAGAAAAAAATTAATTTCTGCCAAGGAAAATCTAAGAACATACGTTAGCAGGCCCAACCAGATGCCTCTGGCTGTGTTGTAACAGAGATGAGGCAAATGTCTAATTTCACAGGAAAAAAAAATTTATAGACTAGACTTTGAATCAGGCAACGTCCAAAAACCTTCCTCGCCAGGTTCTCAGTCAAGTAACACGATGAATGACCATGTCCTCACACGTCCAAAATGCCCCTCTGATTTCTGACTCTGATCAGTATCATGCTGTCACCTCCACTGATGCATCCAGACATAACTCACCCCTTGCGTTGACTTTAATTTGCTTAGTAAACCCAGCAGATTGTTTGCAAAGTTGGCCATAATAAATCCTCACATCAGTGCATGCACATCTCTTTGCAATGTCACTTTGCACTGCCTCTTGTCAAATGGTGGAGTCTATTCCTCTTTGCCTTGGATGTAGCAAGACTTTGTAACTTGCCTTGGCCACGGGAATGCAGTGGAGGGGGTGTTTTGGCAGCTTCTGAGCTTAGGCCTTAAGGGACCTTTCAGTTTTCACCTTCACCTTTTTAGAAAACAGGGCCAACAGGTAAGGAAGCCTGGGCTAGCCATCGTGAAGGTAAGAACTCAAATGGAGAAGAAAGCCCAGCCAGTTGCTAGTATCAATTTCCAGATTTCTGTGTGAGGCCATCTTTGACCATTTAGTCCCAATGCTGTGGATTGAATGTTTGTGCTCCCCTGAAATTCACATGATACTCTAATCCCCCACGTGATTGTATTTGAAGGTGGTATCTTTGGGAGGTAATTAGGTCATGAGTGTGGAGCCCTCATGAGTGGGATTAGTGCCCTTAGAAGAAGAGACGCAAGAGATATGATCTCTGTCGCTACCCTGAGAAGACACAGAGAGAAGGTGCCCCTATACAAACCAGGAAGGAGAATCCTCACCGAATCAGCTGGCACCTTAACCTTGGACTTCCTAGCTTTCAGACCTATCAGGAATAAACTTCTGCTGTTCAAGCCACAAAATCTATGGTATTTTTGTTATAGCAGCCTGAACTAAGATACACAGTCATACTACCTGGTGACTCCAGAAAAAACCAGCAGAAGAACCACCCTGTAGAGCCCAGCATGAACTGCTGACCCTCAGGGTCACAAACAAATAAAACAGTTACAGTTTTAAGTCACTAAATTTTGAAGCACTTTGGTACACAGCAAGAAGTAACTGGGCAATAACACCGTGATAGACTTTAAAATTTTGTGCTTTATTTTAAGAGTGAGTCTGCTCTAATTCCTTGTATAGAACACCATTTCTCAGAACTGTGTTAATTTGTGAAGCTAAGGAATTTCTTCTCATTTCTTTCCCATCATCTCTTACAGAAATTCACACTGAGACTGAACTGTTTAACCTTTCTTTGCAAAGGGAATAATGAAAATTGAAGGCTCAGAAATGCTTGTTCAATAGTTGACTGATAGTTTGTTTACAGTGAGGTGGGTTGAAAGGCAGCTCCAGACACTCTCCTCTGTCTGGGTCAGGCACTGCCGACCGTGCCATAACTGCAGCACCATTGCCAAGACCCTGAGGCCTAAGAGAGGGCCACTGGTGACAGGGACCTCTGGATGGTATATTAGTTAGGGTTCTCCAGAGAAATAGAACCAGCAGAGAAACAGAACCAACTCTCTCTCTCTCTCTCTCTCTCTATATATATATATATAGATAGATAGTTAGAAAGAAAGATAGATAGATAGATGATAGATATATAGATGATAGATAGATATAGATATAGATATCTTTTATCTATCTATAGATATTTCTATACATGTATGTATGTACAGATACATATAGCTATATATGTATACAGAGACAGATATAGATATTTTATACCTATATTCTATTTCCATATATCTATATCTGTATTTTACATTTCTATCTGTCTGTATACATATATAGACATACGTGTATCTATATCTATCTATATCTATATCTATCTATCTATCTATCTATCTCTCTATCTATCTCTCTATCTATCTATCTAGAGAGAGATCTATATATAGATATCTATCTATCTATAGAGAGAGAAATGATGGGAGAGAGAAAGAAATTTTATTTTAAACAATTGGCTCACATGATTATGGATGCTTGACCAGTAAAAAAATCTTCCAGAATAGGCTGGAAGGTCCAGGGAAGGATCTCACTTTGAGTCCAAAGGTAGTTTGCAGATGGAATACCTCTTCTTCCAGAGAGGTCAGTCACCATTAATAATAGTATCTTTTTTTAATTGAATGCTGAGCATTTCAGATACGTTATCCCATTGACTCATGCGAATAACTCATCTTACAGGTGAGAGATTGAAATTCACAAAAGTTTACCGACCTTCCCAAAGTCACACAGCTAACCAGCCTTCTAATTCAGGAAGTCTTAATTACCCAAAAGCCAAAGTCTTAACTACCATACCTGATAAAACATACTAGGAATACCATGGCCCAAATTAAATCTCTATATTTAATCAAGCTAACCAGTAGGTCAGAAGCACCCACTCTGTTAGATGTTCTTAGAGGTAGAAAATGAAAGGTAAGACTGGGGCCTCGGCCTTGAGGTGCTGATGGTCTAGTTGACAGAAAGACACCCACTTGGGGATAATTATGACCAACATTGCTTCCTTCCTTGGGAGTTTGGGAAGTTTGAGGTCATCCACAGGGAAAGCTTTAGCTGCTAGGGGCCTCACCATTTTTAATGAATTGCAATTTAGCTCTCCAAACACATCAGCAGGTGAAGGCATTTTTTTAGAAGAGTTCTGTCAGCATTGAAAGAGAGTTAAAAACTAAAGGAAGTTGAACCAATGCTTAAAATTTTAGGCAGCAGGTACAAATGGTAGCTAATCACTACTCTAGGCAAATCTCTGATTAATTCAGACTTTATTTCCTCACATCTTGAATCTTCTTCCACATCTGTGCTGCCTACCTGACTAGCAGGAATGAATAGGGGCGAGGGCTGGTCAAATAAAAGTGCTGTCACATCTGGCGACCAGCGGCTATGTGTCTTCGTCATGTTATTAAGACAGTACATCAAGAAATGATTTCAACATTAATCACAAAGGAGAGATCATAAGACCCACATCCTGGAAAGAGAACAGCTTTGGAATACAAAGGAAGAGCAACGCCCTGGTATTAGCTGTTCGCTGCCTTCACGCACTTGCCCATCCAAAGCAAACAGTAGGGCCTCAGGCAGCCATTGGGGCCAGAGTGTGTTCAGAGGGCAGGTAAAGGAGAAGTTGTCATATAGGGTGGGTCCTGGAGCTGGGCACGCCGGAACCCGGTCGCTTCACACAGCTGTGGCAAAGAGGACAGGGAGCTGTGGCTTAGAGGAACGCACCTACGAGATGAGATGGATGGAGAGGGTGGGGCTCTGTCTACAGGGGTTTGTCCCAGGAGGGCAGCCAGGTGGGCCACAGGCAGAGCAATCTTAGGCAAGATTCAGGTAAACATAGGTTTCCGGAGACAGAACCTCGGATCACTATATATACTTCCTAGGGCTGTCGTAACAAAGTACCAAAAACTAAAACCTGAGTGGCTCAAAACAATAGACATTTCTTGCCTCCCTGCCATGGAAGCTAGCCGTTCTAAATCGAGGTGTCAGCAGGGTTGGTTTCCTTTGAGAACTGTGAAGGAGAATGCATTCCATGCTGCTCTCCCAGCTTCTGGTGACAGCAGGCGATCTTTGCAGACGCATCGCTCCAATCTCTTCCTCCTCTACATGGTATTCTGGTATGTCTCTGTGTCTAAGTTTCCTTGTTATGAGGACATCAGTCATATTGGATTAAGACTTGCCGTAATGATCTCATCTTAACTTGATTACATCTGCGTAGACCCTATTCCCAAAGAAGGTCACATCTACAGATACCAGGGATTAGGGCTTCAAGACATCTTTTTGGGGGGATATAATTCAAACCATAATAATGACCTTAATGGGGTCTTCTCTTCTGGACTGTGAGCAGCTGAAGGATGGGCACTACCTTATTCATTTCATATCCCGAGTGACCAGCACTAGGTCTGGCAAAAAGCTAATGTCCATCAGTGCCGAAAGAATGAAAAAGTGGTAGCCTTAGCTAGATCTGTATAATAGGGATTATTTAGCCAAAAATCTGAGTGAAAATCCTGGCTCCATTCCTACCTGGGTGGTCTTTGGCAAGTCTTTTAGTTCCTCTGAACCTCAATTTTATCCTCTCTAATATGGATATAATACAACATGCAGGATGGTGGTGAGAAGCCAAGAAGACAGTACATAAAATGCCTGCCACATACTGGGTGCTCAGTAGAAGGGTGGCATTATTTTTCAAAGCAACTCCCAACTTAACCCTACATTCTATCCTGTTCCACATTTCTTTACATCACCTTCATTCCATCATATCAGTTCCTTCGAGACTTTCAAAAACCTAACACAGAAGCTGATATTACCGTACTGATCACGACGCTTTCAGTTGGCAATGACGGGAAATCCATTCAAACCCCATTCACAAAAAGCAGTGGGGAGGGTATTAGCTTATATAATGCCCTGCTTTAGTGGCTTCAAGCCAGGCTTGATCCAGAGTGCAAATAGCACTATCAGGAGTCTCCTATCTCACAACCAGGCCCTCTGTTCAGTGGCCACCAGCAGCTGGGGACTGAAATCCTCCCAGCCTAACACCCTCAGGGAAAGACTTTACCTTTCCTGATTGCGACATCAGAAAAGATCCAAGGAAGAGCCTAATTTGCTTTATTTGGATCATGTGCCTATCAGAACCAGTCACAATGGCCAAGCACGTAGAATATGTGGATTGGCCAGTTCGGGTCGTGTGAGTGGGGACGGGCAGAATGAGCCTCTTGCAGAATGGGTTCTTGACAGAAAAGAAGGCAGTTTTAGAAAGGGGCGCTAGAGAGATTTAAGTAAGAAATCCCCCTATCAAGAAGTACAAATTGCAAGTTACAAAATAGTCACAGAGATGTAAAGTACAGCACAGGAAATATAGTCAATAATATCCTAATGACTATGTATAGTGCCAGGTGGGTACTAGACTAAAGGCGAATCACTTTGTAAATAATACAAATATCTAACCAGTATGTTATACACCTGAAACTAACATAAAATAATACTGAATGTCAGCTGTAATCAAAAAGTAAAAATGAAGATAAAAAAAGAAATATGCCTGATCCCTGAAACTGCCCAGAGGACAGAAAGACCAAAACTAAGGCTAAAAACAATTAGGTTTCTGCAAAAGTACTCAGGGCCATTTTTGAAAAACAAAACAACAAAACAAAAAACCCAGAAACTATAGTTACTAGAATAACTTGTTGCTTCAATAGAGTGACATCGACTACTGCTAGGAATGAGACAGTCTGGTGAAAGTGACACAGACGGAGAGGCCTATCAGCGTATCAGCTGTTGACGGTGGGATGTCCCTGCTTGCGAGGGAGACTGGGATGTGGCCAGGCGAGGTAACTCCTTACAACATAACGCGGTCTCACAGGCCAAGGAAGTGACCTAGGGTGGAGAACAGAGGAAGTTCTGAGGCAGGAATGATGGCAGCCCACATGTCCCTGTGCTAAGGACAATGCTGCCCGAATCTACTTAGGTTCGCCTCACAGTGTTTTTTTTTTTTTACTTATTAGTTTTATACTAGATTCTGGCTTTATGAAAAATACCCCATAACTCAGGTTTAATTTCCCTGGGGAAGACAGATTTGAAATAACCATCAAATCCTTTTTTCCCTCTTTTTGCGACTCTAAGCAAACTGGGAAATATTTTCCCCTGAGGGACGATAGTTCAGTCAGTCATATAATAATATTTTAATGCTATTTGCTTCTTCTTTTTTTTTTTTAATTTCCCAGCAGCGTTTGCATACAGCCCTCCCCATTCTATATTTCTACATTTTTTAATGAGTAAGACAGATGACATGTCCATGTTTAGGATTTTGTGAGAAATTCGACTTAACTTTACGGCCAGGGATAGATGCAAATGAAATGATTCATTGATGAACTTAGCTGGCATTTGTAAAGTGCTTGACAATTTATCTTGTAATCTCATTTTATCATCATTCAACCATAAGAGGCATTGTCCCCATTTTATAGATGAGGAAACTGAGGTTAATTAGCTTGGTAAGGTACTTCACATAAACTTGAACCCAAATAATAACAGCTGACTTTTACTGTTCTAAATGCCTTGCATGCAGTATCTCATTTAATTCTCTCAAAAAATTTGTAAGGTAAGTTATGGTTATCGTCCCTACTTATAAAGAAATCGAGGCTTAGAGGGTTAAATACATCGGTAAAGGTTCAAACCCAGTCTATTTCAATGCATCTAAACGCAGGCCATTCCCCATGCCTCGCTTGTCTGTGAAAGCTCCAGATCGAGTGGGGAGGTGAGACGTGAGGGCTGGACCTGGTGCCGCTGCATGGGGAACAGTCAGATTCACCCCGCTGCTCTGCTGAGAAGCGTCCGCCTGCCGAGCCAGCTCTGCGGATGAACTATTTCCAGACCTTGGGCGTTCAGAAGTGCTGAGGCAACCTGGATGGAAGCCCAAATGCAGAGGAGAAGGTGCTCAAATGACAAAATACCAGAGTGAGCTGCTGCCTGCTGGCCTCACCCGCAGAAAACTAGGGAACCCCTATGTCCACAAAGATGCTGTAGACAGAAAGAAATGTCTGGTAAGCAGAGAGGTCCCAGCAGGTCCAGCTACCCACTGTAGCCAACAGTTGTGGTGTATGCCCGTTCTCCCACACGGGGTGCGGACCAGCGCGGATATGGGCGGAAATGCTGGGTACACAGCTGATTCCTTCACCAGCAGCTAAGGGAAGCCCTGGATTCTCTCATCAGCCCTAAGCATCCTCCTCCAACCTCCTCTAAATGACAAAGCACTGACTTTTACAAATTAATCAAAACCCTGACCATGGATGAGAGGAAAAAAAGACCCCATTAATTAAAATCTCAGAAGATGCCAATGGTAACAGTGTGCAGATGCTTTCTTGCTACACTAATCCTATCAGGAGACCAGACACTAGTGATCAGTATAACAGTCACAGGTGCTATGATTAGGCCTGAGAATATGTAGCTGTGACAAGTGGAATAAGAAAGACTTTTTCCTGAAATCCCAAGCTTTGAAGGAAACTAAATAATTAATGAGAAGCAAGGCTTTCCTTGCCTTCCCAAGAGAAGTTAAATTTCCAAGTATCTTCCACGTGCCACGGTGTCTCTAAAATGCCCAGAGAACATAACAAAAGAATATCTCCAGTCGTTTAACAAACGTCTACCATGTGCCAAGTATTTGGGAAGGTGCTGGAGACACAGCAGGAAGATAGATAAATTTCCTGCACTTCGAATGAAGGACAATATTTAATGTGTAAACAGGTAGATCGAGGGTGTCGTAGAAAGAAAGCGAGGAGTGGATGGGGAGTGAAGCGGGGGGAGGACTACTTTAGACCATGTGGTCGGGGCAGCACTCTGAAGCAGTGCCAATTGAAACAACCAATAAAACCAGGCCAAGGGCCGGGCCCAGGGCATTTCAGACAGAGGGCACTGCAAGCGCAAAGTCCCAGAGGCCAGATCAGACTTGACGTGCTGGAGAACAGACAGGAAACTTATGCAGTGGTGGGATTTGTTAACGTGGGAGAACAGAGGGAGTTGGGGTGGAAGAGGTAGGCGGGGACAAATGATCTAGAACCTTCTAAGGACATGGTGAAATGTTTGGATCTTATTCTAAGTGCTTGAGAAGACTTTGGAATATTTTAGCAAGGGGTAATACAATCTGATTTCAATTTCTGAGTTAGGAGAATAGTTATGGGGGCAGGTAGCAGAAAGTAGAAGGGACAAAAATATTCCATAGGACCACAGTGCACATTATATACTATTGCCTCTGATATAGCCTGATGACATTTTTGATTGAGCTTACTACGTAAGTACAGTAGTAAACATTTCAGAATGGATTTCTCTATTTTTTGGCAGAGTTCCATCATTTCAGACTTTCTCGGGTCTTGAGGCAGTATTTTTAGAAGCTGATCTACCCTTTTATTCTTCTAGGAGCTCAGGAGTAGACACAGAACAAGGAGAATCAACTGTAAAGAATTAAGTATGTATGCTGACCAGGCTGACCAGTGAAATACTTTTGTCATTCCCAAGGTACAGTAGGCTGAATAATTGTGTCCTTGAAGCATTTAAGACATTCCTGCTCTGTAATGTCCAAGAATCTGGCCACCATTCCACAGTGATGTCCTTTGGGAATAATGAGCATGTGGGCAGGACATTGTCAGCCCCGTGAATGTGGGGGCTACAGAGAGAAAGGTTGAAAGCATCTATCTCAATTTTTTACACCAGCTGTTCACATGGTCATTGAGGATCTGCTATGGTTTGAATGTTTCTGTCCCCTTAAAATGCATGTGTTGAAATCCTAATCCTCAAAGTGATGGTATAAGGAGGTGGGCCTTTGGGAGGAGCTTAAATCATGAGGGCGAGCCTTCATGAAGGGTGTTATTGCCTTACATTAGGGCTCCAGAGAGAGCTCCCTTGCCCCTTCCACCATGGGAGGACACAGGCTGTGAGAGTGCATACCCACCTATGCTGGCACCTGTCTTGGACTTCCCAGCCTCCAGAACTGAGAAATAAATATTTTGCTGTTCATAAATGACCCAGTCTACAGTATTTTGTTATAGCAGCCTGAATAGACTAAGACAGAAATTGAGGTTGTTTCTTAGACTTTTGTCTTATCTATGTCCTTATGTTCATTAAAAAACAGAGGTAGAGAGATTGTTTAATGTAAAAAATCTCGAAATCCCCTGGATATGAAGTTTTCACTTAATTTAGGTTTAAGTGTCTTCTTTCCCACAGAGAGGGGCCTTGTGCACATATAATTGATATTCCCGGGATAAGAGCGGAAATCTTCAAAAACTAAGATCTCACTGAACGGGGTAGATGGTGTTTGTTCCTGATGGGAAGTAACTCTAGATTCAGTTCAGCTGAAAGGTAGCTGACCAGAAATTCAGAGTTGTAGGTCCCTGGCCTGGGTGAGAATCATACACCTCTAACACTTATCGCGGCAGACAGAAAACTGGAATTTTGGAGGAAAGTGTCACATCGGGCACTCAGACCCTATAAATGCCCTACTTCTTGCTGAGCTCTGTACACTCTGCACTCCACCTAGCAGGCTGCAAAGGATGCTCAGCACTGAACTTCTGGACCACGTGTCCACCGGAGCCACTTAGAGCTCTGGTGACAACTCCACGCCAGCACTCACTTTGTGTACTACATCCTTCTCTTCCTTTTGTCCAGCGACACCTCAGTAACACCAACGCAGATTGACTAGAGCAAAATTCCTTGGTGCCGAGATTGTGAGATGGCAATAGAAAAAAGAATGAGAACACAGACGCTTAAATGGGTTCCAGTCTTGGCTCTGCCACTTACCAATTATGTGGCTTTGGACAATGCTGAATCTTTCTTGCCTCAGTGTCTCAATCTGTAAAACAGAGATAATGTCTACCATGTCAGGGTAGAGATTAAATGACATCATGCGTTAGATTAGGTGAAATCGAGCACACAGTAGGCAGTTAGTAAATGTTTTGTTGTTATCGTTATGGTTATTACATTGAAAGAATTGAGTTAAAATGTAATCTCTCACTGGGGCTTAAAATCTAGTATATGAGATAAAAGACACTTAAATAATTGTAATATAGGCAAAAGTTGATAAATGGCCTAATCGGTATGTAGAAAAAGCACCATGAGAGCTATGATGGATAAAAGATAACTGTAAATTCTTTGACACTGCCTCCATTGAGAGAGCTGGGGTCTAGTTTCACTCCCACATCCCGCCCTGGAAACTGATCTGGCCTGTGACCTGATCTTTGACTGACAGAGTGCAGCTGAAATGACTCTGGGTACCTTCCAAGGCTAACCCATCAGAATCCTGGTGGCTTCCTCCTGATTTTCTTGGGATGTTCCCTCTTGGAACTGAACCCCCATGCTGGGAGATGTCACCTATGGATGCACTTATCACCAGCCCCAGCTGAGTATCAACTGTCAGCCACGGGAGTGAGCTATCTTACACGGTCGGGTCCAGTTAGGCCCCCCGATGACTTCAGCTGGACCAGGGCCCAGTGCATCCCTGATGCAGAAGAATCAGTAAACCCAGTAAACTTACAGAAATTCAAGTTATAGCATATAGTTATTTTAATTTTTAAGCACTAAGTTTTAGGCAGGTAGTTATGCAGCCAAAAATAATCCAAACAGACGTTTAGGAGAAAAGTCATCATTGAAGTTTTCCTAGAAAAAGTGGGATTTGAGAATGTCATTGGAGGGAAGGATGAGGACAAAAGGCTCTTGGGAGAAAGTCATTCCAGAGAGAAGGAAGAGTTAGAGCAAAGACCCAGAGGCAGGCCAAAGCGGGCTGCATTTAGCACCTGGCAAACAGATCAGGGCTGCTGGAGTGGAGCGCTGGGAGAAATGGGGTAAGAGGAAGAAAGCAAAGCCGAGAGGGTTGCTCAGGGTCAAGTCGTGGTGGCTTTGGGGACAGGCTCACGTGGTTGCCAGGATGGAAAATTCATTTCTGCTCTTCTGAGTCAATGGCTTTATAGGAAACAGTGGGGCTCTGTGGATAAGGGAGACAGACGTCTATGGAAAGAATGGAAACCATAGAGTAGCTGGATGTCCCAAAAGACACTGGGATTAGACGATTGCCTGGGATCCTCCAGTGCCTCCCCATCACACACACAGCAACATCCTAAGTCCTTCGTGCCCTGTGAGGTGCTCTTGCCTCAGCTGCCTCGCTGGCCTAATCTCCATTCCCTGTCTCCTTCGCTCACATCGGCCACTGTTCTTTGAAGAGCAAGCACATCGTCGGCTCAGCACTTTCGCACTAACTCTGTGAGCTCGGTTTATTGTTTTTTAATCTATTTATTATTTACCTCCCCAACCAGAATGTAAGCTCCACGAGGACAAGGACTTTGTCTAATGCTGAGAATAGCACCTGGCTTATAGTGGTTGCTCAAGAAAAATGGTAGAAAACAGCAAATGAATAAATGAGTCCCTGGCAGTCCTGGGCTTAAGATATCTTGTTTTTTTTCTCAGCAGCAGGAATTTAGATCTTCATTTTAATTCCTCCATCGTTCTCTGTTTCCTGTTATTCTCAAGCAATTCTTTCCCCATCTATTCGCCAAGCTTTTCTCTCACAACTTCACTGACTCATCGCCATGGCTTACTCATAGCTCCCTGCTTATTCACTGCCTCTCACTGCCTCTCCCTGTGCATCTGTCCAACTTCTGCTCCCTCCACTAACCTCCTGATGCTCCCTGACTTTCCAGATGAAATTCTAGAGGCAGAGAATCTCATTGGGTTAGCCCATTCCTCATTTAGGAAGAAATTTTGGACCTTTGACTTTGTTCATGGACATATGTCCATGCTGATCCAATCAGCTATAGCATAGGCACAAAGCATGGAAATCTACATATATAGACCTATTATTTCACTCAGTAGAGGCATGTGGATGCAACAATGGCCTTAAATGACCTGTTGACCAAAGCCTAAGGTCCAGGCTGAGTTAATTCATACTTTAGGGAAACACTGAAGCTTCTAAGAAGAGCAGTGATCAACCAGATCTATGTTTTCAGAAGATCGTTTTGCTGCCCCTATGAATGAGGCAGTTTATGATGGAAGAGGATGGTACATGCAAGACAAGTCAGAAAGCCATGGACTGGGAGAGCCGATGAAGCCTCAAACCAAGCCAGTGGCAGAGTGAAAAGGAGAGGACGAGCAAGTGTGTCTTGAATCTGAAGATGTCCACCAGGGACATGAGGCTGGAGTTCAGCAGAAAGGCTGGGTCTAGACACCTAGGTCTGGAAGTCATAAAGATATTAGTTAAAGTTGTTGGGTGCATAGTTTGGCAAGAGATAAGCCCAGACAGACATCTGGGGAACTCTTAGATGTAAAGAGCAGATCAAAGAAGAAAAACTTGACAAATGTTCTAAATTAGAAATATTTATACAGAGGAGTAGGCACTCAGAGAGTCAGAGCACCTGGTAAAAATAAGAAAGGATTTTCCCCCCCTTATCTCTTACACTCGAAGGTACAGGTTCAGAGGATCTTGCATTAAATCCTGCTCTATCCCAAACCACAAGCTTCTAGTCTGTTTTCCTGCACAAAGTACTGATACTTATTGGGAATCCTCAATATTCTAAAAATACATCAGCTGGGCTGCAGTGCCACAATTAGTGGAGCTGCTGTCCCATGAAACCCTCATCACCATTTTGCTTAGATCAGAGAGCGGATTAACTTTGATGTCTGTCTGAAACTCATGCAAGACACCACTGGTGGTCTGCTCCCTGCAAGCATTCAATCTTCACATCCAAGGGAAGAAGGAGAACATGCTGGAAAGGAGCCCAAAGCAATTTTTTTCTCAGTGATGGAGATGAAAATATGCACCCTGGGACTCCTGACATATTTGACTTGCATTCTGTCCCCTTATGTCCCTGAGCTATTTCTCCCTTTGCACAAATACCTTCTTCCAGACCCAGACTCCCTTCGGCTTTCACAAACATTAGCACAGCTATGAAACCCCAAGCCCTTGGTCTATGCCATGTGGAAATTTCTGTTATCTATTAGGGCTCCTGGTGTATGCAACCAGAACTGTCTCTAACCTAAGTCCATGGGGAGTCTACTGGAAGCATATGTGGTAGCCTGCAGAATAAAATGAACAGTCGAGAATCAGACTACAAGGGGGAATGATGAAAGATCCAGGGATATGGGCCAGTGGGAGATATGCAAAAATCTCATCAGAATGTTAGCGATGAAAGAAATCTGCAACTATATTGTCTGTCCTGTGTCACCACCTTCACAATTCTTATTTCTGGGCAAAAAAGAACAATTGGACCAGTGGAACTGTACCCGCACTCAGATGACATGAGCTCATTGACTTTGCAAGGCAGTGTAGACTGATGGAAAGAGCAGGTCTCTGGAGCCAAACAGCCTGGAGTTGTATCCTGGCTCTGCCACTTACTAGCTACGTGCCCTTAAGCTAGTCGATTCTTGCTGTGCCCCAGCTTCCCCCTCTGCAGATGGGGATATCTATTCATGGTGGTTGGTGAGTAGTGAATGGGTAAACCTGTGCTAGCGATTGGCACAGGGGGAATGTCCTACAGACTTGATATTAGTATTGATGGGAATGCACAGGGCCCCTGGATTTATAGTCCAACAAAGAAAGCCAAGATGAGAGGTCATCATCTGAAAGGAATTGGGAGCTATTATTAGGGGAGGCTCAGTGGCCAAAAAGCAATTACTATTCATTGCCACATCTCCATCAGACTGTAGACGCCATGAGGACAACAGACTCTTCTATTAATTAATTCACTGCTGCATCCACCAGCATCTGAAAAGTGCTTGGCACATGGTGCATGGCTCAGTGAACCTTTGTTGAATAATGAACAAATGTTGAGTGCTTCCCAATCAATTAGTTCAGTGCCTTGCCCAGAGTAGGCACATGATGTGTGTTTGTTAATTGAATTTATAGGTAAGTGGAATTCTCAGAAATGAGAATACTGGAATCGAAGAGTAGGACTTGGTGGCAAGAAAATGTTAAGTAACTAGTTTTTGGTGTGATGATGCTAATAAGCTATACAAATGACATAGGTGGCCTATGCCATTTATACAGATTATTGTAATTGTATATAGTATAGCTGCTGGTCAGGATAAAACCTTTAAGTCAACATGAAGGGACAGTGAAACAAACAGTTCCTTGCCACATCACTTTGGAGAGACAGGTGGCTCATCTGCCCCACATTGGTCCTCTCCCTACCTTTGAGGCACTGCTGGTCCCTCACCAGGACATCCCATTCTTCTGGCGCTCTCCACACTGGCTTTCAGAGGCTCTGAGGGTGGGGCTCAGCCAGCAATCCCTCCAAGCTTGCTCATGGAGACAGCAAGATGTCATGGAGGAGCACATCAGATTAGGAATCATGAGAGCTAAACCCTGGTCCTGGCTCGTCCAATGGTGTGTGAACTTAAGTTCCGGTCTCTGGCTCTCAGCAATATGGTCTATAAAACAGAGTAATCTTTGACTTAAAGCTCATGGAGGTATTAAGCAAATGAAATTACACTCATGATGATTTCATCTGGAACTCCTGTTGTAAAACACAGAACCCAACTCAAACTGGCTTTCGTAAAGAAGGGACTTCATTGGCTCATGTTACTGAGAAATCTTAAGGTAGATCCCATTTTAAGCACAATTGTCTTCAAGAACTCGAATGTAACATCAGCACCTGATTCCTATCTCTCAGCTCTCCTTCTGCTGTACTGTCCTCATTCTCAGCCTCTTAATGATGGTCCCCATCAGCTCAGGAGTTTTATCCTCTCAAATTCAAACCCAGCTTTCCGGTAGCTGGGACAGACTATGGTTCATTCAACGTGGGTCATGTAGCCAGGAGGGTGCAGCTACATTGAATGATCAGGCCTGGGGCCTGTGCTAATAAACCCTGGTAGTGAGGGAGCTTGATCAGGCTTGGTTATACGGTTAACTCTCAGAGCTGGAAAAAAGTAAGGATTGTGGTATGGGGAGAAGCCCCAGTTTACCTCATGGATTGAGAATGGGAGAAGAATGGTTTGCCAAAAGATATGCAGGATACTATTAACAGAAAGAGATGTGGATGCTGCTAAAATGACAAATGTGCGTTACACCAGGGGATTTTTATGTCATGTGATTTAAAGCATGTATCATTTCATTCTCTCTTTGCTATGAAGTCTTCTGTCCTCTCCCTAATAAGCTCCTGCAAGCCCCCGAGGAGCAGCTGCCTCACCCTACTGTCATCTGTCTTCCTCCTCTGAACTTCTGTTGCCTGCAGGACCAAATCACTCAACGACAACATCAAGTCATCAGCTATCTTTTTATGTCTATGTCCTGTCTCTTCATTCATGTGGCAGAATCCTGGAGAGCAAGGGTCATGTCTTATTCATCTTTGTGTCCCCTGTAGCACTTTGCCTTGTGTGTGGGGCACGGATGATAGTTCATAAATCTGCTGACAGATCAAACACCTGATTTATATGCTTCCAGAACCACGGGGGTAGAGAGTAACTTGATCCAACTACAAAATTAAAATGAAAGAGAAAACCTGTGCTCTTCCTACCATTTCTGAAACATCTCTTGTGGACTAAACAATGCCGATGAGGTCAAGATGAATATCCTCTTTGCTCCTCAGCCCCCAGTTGCTGGTATTCTCATTCGAAAAGGATTAAGTGAAGAAGGCCCAAGGACTCTTAGTCTCAGCCGCCTTGTATACCCTGGGCAGGTCATATGCAGGGACAGCCCACCTGGAAGGATGGAGGATGGCAGTCGTTGGAAGAGGAAGCAGATGTCTGTCCTCAGTGGTCTTCCACCCCAGGCAATAAAGCAGAACCCCAAGCTCCCATCAGTGGGACTAGCCATTGGCTCTCTGCCCTGCGTTGATCCTTTTACTCTCCTACTCTCATTCCTAAGCCCAGCAAAGGGAACAGGGAGAGAGGAGGGATGGAAAAATTCAGTCAGAAACGGTCTTCTTGTAGCTTGGATGTTCAAACAGTATTCCTCCCAGACTAGTTTTGGTCCAGAAGCCTCTGTGGCTCGGGTTTCAGAAACCCCCCTGCAGGCCATCCTGGGCCAGGTGATTTACCCCTTTGTCTCTAATCCCCACTACCTCTGGGGAAGCTAAGCGGCTTGTCTAAAGCAGGGCATCTGAGCTAGCTGGGATTCCTTCCCCTATAAAATGGGCCGACTAACGTGACGATTAAATCAGCAAGCCGCAGAGAGCATCCTGCTCGTGGCAGACAGTTGCTAAAATCAAATCAATGGGGAAAGAATGGAAAGGCTTGATTGGTAAAAGGAGCGGGAAAAGAGGTCAGAAGAGTCGTGGATGGAGCAGCTGAGGTGAGAGCCAGGCAGAGAGCAGGGCACGGGGTGAAACAGGATCCGCGGACCCCAGCGCAACAAAAGCTCCACTCTTGAACCGCGAGCGCGAGCAAGGGAGGCTGTGCTGGGGCTCCGAGGCCCCGCCCCCATCCCGCGCAGCCCCGCCCCCAGCCCCGGTTCCACCTTTTCCGCAGTCCCGGCCACTGACTCCGCCCCTCCGCCTTTTAGCCCCGCCCCCAAGGCCCGGAAGCAAAAACCACTCCGCCTTTTCCCAGCGAGGTCACGGCCTTGTCCGCGCGATCCTCGATTCTGAGAGTGCAGGACTCTCGGCGGGCCAGGGCAATCCCTGGCGGGCACCATGTCCCGGAACCTGCGGACCACGCTCATTTTTGGCGGCTTCATCTCCCTGATCGGCGCCGCCTTCTACCCCATCTACTTCCGGCCCCTAATGCGGCCGGAGGAGTACCGTGAGTGACCTCTGACCCAGCGTGGTGATCTAGCCAGTAACTCCCCACCCCCAGTTATTTCCACGTGGGGACACGGAAAGATCTCGGGAGTCAGGCTGACCTGGGTTCGAATTCAGATTCTTTGCTGTATGTAGCTTTGTGACCGTGGACAAGTGACTCAATCTCTTGGACCCTCAGCATCCTCATCTATAAATAACTATTTCTTTCATATCTAAAATAAAACCATCTAGCCTCCCGTGAGAATCAAAGGTAGTAATGAAAGCAGCCTGCACATAGTATGTCGACACTAAATACTAATTCATACTTAGAGTTAACATTCACAGAACGCTTATCATGTGTCACGTTAGGCACACATTGGGTCGTTTAATTTCTACAATCTCACTTTGAGATAGGTATTACCGGTTTTACAGGCGAGGAAACTGAGGCTCAGGGGGATTGTATAACATACCCAAGGTCACACAGCTGGTGAGTGGCAAGGCAAATATTCCAACCCAGGCGTCTGTGTCCCGAGCTTCCACACACTGAAGCTGGTAATGGTGATGTTTGGGATAGGCAGATAGAACCCTAATCACCCTGAACTTGAAGGTGTTTTTATTGGTATCTTCATTTCCACTCCCAGAGACGTCTGTGGGTGGAAATGTTTCAAACCTAAACTGTTAACTTGGGTTTTGAGTTTTTCCTCTCTTTTCTCAAATCTTTTTTCGGATTTCTGCTGTCTTCATTTTAAGCTGGTTGCTCACATGACAATGGTGAATACCCTGGGAGTAATTTTCCTTCTTAATCATTCAAGTCCTATCATTCTGAAAGCCAAATTTCCTTCCCTTCCTCGAGACCTATACCTCAGCAAGGATTAGCACTTTGATACATCTGAAACCATCTGTCAGGGAGAAAATATTAGGCATTAGAGGCTCATTTTGTTCTCCAGGAAACTTGAATCATCTCGAAGATGGAAGAGGGCCAACCCTGCCCCTTGAGAATATTAGCAGAGGCTGAAAGCTTGGCGATTTGAAGGGGAAAGCTCTGTGTAAATGCTTCTGCCCATTACAAATGCTACAACATTTGGTTTCTGGAGGCAGAGCGTTTTAAATACACATTCAGATTTCCTTGTAACTACTTTTTATCAGCCAAGATTGAAATGGCCTCTGTGCATTCTGCTTTCCAGCCTATGCACTATGCATGGGGAGTAAATAGGGCAGTATGAAGCCCTGCTTAACCTTATCTCCATCATCTTTCCTTATTGGATCCCTGCCCCTGGCTATATTATGATGGCCTCTAGAAAGGGTTTTGTTTTGGATCCCACAAGAAAAATTTCAAAGACTAGAGCAATGGCTCTCAACTGGAGATGATTTTGTCCCCCAGGTGACATTTAGTTCTATCTGGAGATATTTTTGC
Source organism: Pteropus medius (assembly GCF_902729225.1). NCBI lineage: Eukaryota > Metazoa > Chordata > Mammalia > Chiroptera > Pteropodidae > Pteropus > Pteropus medius. The sequence goes on along the minus strand of NW_024349804.1, from coordinate 82,218 downwards.
TTATAATAACTGGGAGTGGGGTGGGGTAAGTGGTATATGTTACTGGCATCTAGTGGATAGAGGTCAAGGATGCTGTTAAACTTTCCACAAGCACAGGACAGCCCCTACCCTCCCATGACAAAGACTTACCCAGCCCAAAATGTGAATGGATGGTGGCAAGGTTAAGAAATCCTGATCTAAATCAGATGATCAGGTTTGATCTGATGTGGGTTTGTGCCTGTATCCCAACAGCAGTCTTATGGGGAGTCTCTAGAATCTATGTTGTCTGAGTGGCTTGAGACAGACAAATCAGGTGAACATTTAGTGAGTATGGTCACAATATTTGTGTTTTAACTGCAAGGTGATCTATGCCTGCCTACTTTTCTGGTTCAGTTTTAATCGCTTTAGCCAACTCTTGTATGAGAGTCATAACTGATTTCTTTATACAGAGAAATAATACTAAACAGCTAATATTTATTGGAAGTTTATTATCTCTGGCACTCTTCCAAGCATTTCATATATATTAACCCATTTAGTTCTCATAACAGCCCTTTGAGGTAGCTGCTATGTGGGCATCACTCCCATTTTATATGTGGACAAACCGAGGTATGGAACAGTTAAGTAACTTACATAGGATGAGTCACAGATCTGGGATTTGAACCAGTGCCCTTAACTGCTACACCATGGCACCATACTGCCTTTCTATAGGAGTGAGAAAAGAGAGTAAGGCAGATGGGGGCCTAGTAGATGAGGACCTTAAAGCTAAGTACTTAACCTCACTGAGCTCATCTGTAGTGGTGAAGTTTATAGGACCAAATTTACAGGTTTTGGGGTATATTTAATGAGAGAACACATGCGGAAATAAAAACGTTTTAAAAAATAAGGAGCTACAAGGGCAGAGCTGTGAGACAAGGTGTTTTGGGCAGGTGGACAGACCTAGGGCTGCTTGGCATGGCAGGAAACGGGGTCCAGGCAGGTGAGGTGTTCATGACTGTGGGAGACAGCTGGGAGGATGGAGCGCCAGTTAATTTCAGCACATTCAACTAGCACTTATTTAGCTGCTTTTTTTAATTTTTTTTTTTAAACCTGGATTTTAGTAGTTACCATCTACCTGGCACTGTGTCAGGTGATGGGTATACATGACCGACTAGACAAGACACAGCATGTCTCTTCACCTCACTTCATCTTTGTCCAGTCCACTTCCCCTGCCCACTCCTTGGACACAAGCTGGTCTCCATGCTTCCACCAGGCCCCAGCAACTACCCATTCTCTACCAGCAGCCGTGGTGGTCTTTCTGGTTACTTTTTATTGTGGATTTCTACCGCGTTTGTGTCTGTAGTCAAAGAGTGTGGACTATATGATTTTGATTCTTTGATATTGGTGAAGGTTTCCTTTGTGGCTTAGTACAAATCAATTTTTGCAAATGTTTTCTATGTGATTGGAATGATATGTATTCTCTGGTTGTTGGGTACAGGTTCTATATATGTTGATTACAGATTAAGCTTCTTAATTCTGTTATTTAAATATCTTGAGACCATGTTATTAGGTGCACACAATCTAGAATATTCTGGAGAATTGTTTCTAATTCTCATTATATAGGAGTCTTCTTTGTCCCAAATATTCCTCCCCCAGTCTATTTTATCTGATATTATTATACTTACCAACTTTCTTTTGGTTAGTATTTTCCTGGTTAGTATTTTCCAGCCTTTATTGTCCTTAAGCCTCATAACCAGACTAAGCTGGATTTTTTAATCTGATCACTTCTTTTAACTTTTAGATTGAATTCATTTTCATTTATTATGATTACTGATATATTTACATTTGTTTTTCTCCATTTTATTTTGTCTTTTTTATTTATTATTCTATTTCTGTACTTCCTTTTTTTTTGTCTCCTTTTCTGCCTTTAAGGCTTCTTTTTCTCCCTCTCTACCACATAGTTTGAAAGTTTTACATTTTATTTATTATTTTATGATTATTGTTTAAAGTTACTCAATATCTTTACCCTCCTCTGAAATATACAAAGACCTTAGAATGCTTTAGTCCTGTCCCACAGGTCTTATGTATAACTTCAGTCCTATCTTGTGTTTATTACTCCCTGAATCACAGTGTTTCATATAGTCATCGATTGTTTCTTTACCCACATTCTTTACTCAGCAGTCCTTGTATCTCATTCCTTTTTAGTTTCAGTTTTCTTCATTCTGAAATACATCTGTTAATATTTTCTTTGGTGAGAATTTGTAACTGGGAAAATTTATTCTTTTTGTCAGAAAATATATAGAACTGCAGGTCTTCTGTGGTCATTGAAAAGTCTATTGTCATGCCATTTGTTCTTTGAATTTGATCATCTCGCTTGATTAAAATACTTCAATAGCCCTCTGCTCTCCTCACAGTCCAGCTAGTGCAGGATCATTGAGGTATTTTAATCCAGAGAACGAGGTGATGAGATTCACTCTTTATAGGCGTCTCTATGTAATGTGAAGGAGATGCTGGAAAGGTCAAGGCTGAAGGCAAGAAGGCCAGGTTCAAGAAAACTGTACTTCCTGTGGCCACAAGAGATAGGGAGAGGTGACTAGCCTGAACCAGAGTGATGTTTACGGGACTGGGGAGTAGAGAGTAAGGACTGGGGGGTAGGGAGTAAGGTTATGTAACTGGGGAGTAGGAAGAGGTGACTATAGCCTGAAGCAGAATGGTAGTATGGGACTGGGAAGATGTATTGAATTTGGGAGGTGTTTAAGAAGTAAATTCTACAGGGATTTGTGACTGATTAGCTACAGGGTGAGAGAGGGAAAGGAAGGAGAATGGCACTCAACTCCCTGGCTCCAGCAGCCGAGGAGATGGTGATGCTGGTCATTTACTAAGAAGCACAAGAAGGAATTGGTTTTGGGGGTGGGAGGATGAACTAGTTCACTTTGGGATGTGTTAGCTTTTAGGTATCAGGATGTGCTCTTGGAGATTTCCCATAGGCAATGGGATATGCCAGTTTGGAGCTGAGATCTTTGATCTGAGCGGGAGCTAGAGATGCACTGTCATCAGCATTGGATGGGAATCAGTGTCATTGGAGGTAAGGGTTCCCAGGCAGCATTCAGCGATTGAAAGAGACAAACTGGCCTAGGACCAAAATGCTGGTGAACACTGTTTGAAGAGCAAGCAGTCAGGAGAAAAGGGGCCCTCAGAGGAGACGGAGAAGGGGTGGCCAGAGCAAGAGGATTAAAAACAGAAGAGGCTGTAGTCACGAGCCCCATGAAGACAACTCTTCATGAAAAGGGATGTGGTCAGCAGGGTTAGGCTTCTTGGAGAGAGGAAGATAAGAAATGAAAATATCCATTAGATTGATCCAAAAAAGTGATAGGCCATTTTGTTAAGAACACTTTTGGCAGTTTCGTAGTAGGCAGAAAGCAGATTGCTGTGGATCAAAATGTAAATAGTGTATTATAGTGACTAAAGGTGTTTGGCTGTATGGGGAGGAGAATGACCGTGTATTTGCAGCAGGTCAAAGGGTCTAGGGGAAGTTTTGTTTTAGTTTTGGCTGGGAGAGATGGGAGAGCAAGAAAGTCTCTAAACAGAAAAGATGCCAGAGAGAGAAGACAATCCATGGAGTGGGAGGTGGTGTGAGACCTTGAGATCACATGGAGAAGGGAGCCTTGGACAGAAGGTAGGACACCTTACGCCGGTTCAGGAGGAACGGCGGGTACGGATGTAGCTGCATTAGGTTGGATGTTGGGAAGTTGTGGGCGCTTCCAGGTGATGACTTCTGTTCTCTCTGTAATGCATGAGGTCAGGTCATCTACGAGTGAGAGGCACAACCACTGGCCAACCTCTCCCTCCCTGAAGCCCTCTCTTCTCTGGCCTTCTGTGACCACCCTCTCTGCCAGTCCTAGCGATGCGTTTTTGCTCCTGCCTTTAGTCACTTCTCTTAGTCTCTCGTTGGGTCTCCCTCTTCTGACCATCCCTCATACATTTGTATTGCCCAAGATTCTGGGGACACCTAGGAGAAGCCCACAGTTCTTGCAGGGGCGGGGCTAGAGTCATCGTGGGCCATTCAGCTGGGCCAGCCTGACTGATGCTAGTCAGCCTGGTGTCCGGAGTATGGGGACGGGTGGGTTCTAGGACCTCTGCTGGAATAAGTCACAAAGCAGCAGAAAAGAGGAGGAAGGCTGTTTTGGTAAAATAAAGCCAAGGAGATCTTCCATGCTTTAAAAGCAAGCAAGCTACTATCACAAGACTGCCTGATTGGATTTCATGTTGACATTCAGTGTGATCTTCAGCTCTTTCACTAACTCAGCCAGAATTACTCAGCCTTATGTGAAATATAAGGTCAGTGCTACACGTGATATACCTTGCTGCTGAAATGAGCACTGGGGAGATGGCAATTGGCATTGGTGATCAGTGATCCCAAACCAGAAGTATGGGGACCATTGTGCTTCTGGAGGGAATCCCAGAAGTTGCTTTTAGTTCTCACCCTTTTGGCACAGCGTGGCTTGTCTGAAGAGCCGGCATTCAGGGATGAGTACAGATGCTGTAACTTGAAGCCTAATCTGTCTTTCTATCTTAGAGCTAGACAGTGATCCTGAATATGGCCTTTAAAAAACAACATGCATTTTAGGCCAACCCGTGAACTGAGAGTGAATAAAAGATCATTTTCTGTGATCCTGTTCATTTTTAACTTTAATTACATGTGCAGAAGCATAAAAATCATAGTTTTGCCAGAAACCCTGTGCTCATTAAGTCCTCTCATTTAGGTGACTTGTCCAAGGCCATTTATCATGTTAATTGCTGGGTGGACACTAGACCCCAAGGTAGACTCCCCACCTTGTCTGCTGCTTCATGATACCCTGCCTCACTTGGTAGCGAAGAGTATTTAATAGCAAAATGAAACGTCACATGGAAGGGCTGTGAGAACCTCAGTCCTGCCTCTCAATTGTGTCTTTTGCTGCACCTTGCTGCTCCCAACTAAAAGTACATTGTACAGAGTCAGAATAGAGTCACAAGAAATCACTTGATGTGGAAATGATTTTTACCAGAAGGACAGTTCCCCTGTTAAATGCCAGGTGCTTAGAATATGCTTTTTATTCCTTTCACCATGGAGTCAAATGAGATGCACAGATAGACTAAAGTCATTTTCTAATGGATTCAACTAGACTCTCTGGCGAGTAACAAGTGTTAGGATGGGGTGGAGCCAAATGCATCCAGTGGCCATTTGGTCCCCTCAACCCCTGGTTCACACTTAGCTTTTTTTCTGAAAGAATGTGAATCTTTTGTATTCCACAGCAATCTTCCCCTGAAATAAATCTTATACTTTTTAAATTAAAAAAAAAAATACCGGGACGTATTTTTTTAAATTTTTTATATTTTAAAATTTGCTACTTTAAAAAAGCTGCTTTGAAATAATCATCATGGAACAGTCACAGTGTTGTTGGACTTCCTTATACTTGTTTTTGCAGTTGTGTGTTTTTGTTATTAGAAAAAAGAAAAAACAAACCAACAGAAAAGACCTAAGAATTGTGCAATAAATCCTTGTATATCCTTCACCTAGATTTACCAGTTAACATTTTGCTTCATTTGCTTACTCCCCCATGTGTAAAATATAACATATCTATACATACATACATACATGATTATGTATGTATAATAGAATTCTTACTATTATTTTGCTGGACATTTGAGAGTAAGGTGAAGACATTGTGAGCTTTCATTCCTGAGCACTTCAGCCTGTATTTTCTGAGAACAAGAACATTCTCTTACATAATGGCAATCCAGTTATCCAATCCAGGAAATTTAACATTGAAACAATGCTGTTATCTAATATATAGTCTGTATTTAAGTGTTGCTATTTGTCCAGTTACTTAGATTGTGAATCGCTTTTATTTTAACTGTTTGTTGGCAGGAGGAGATAGGGGTAGGAGTCCTTAAGTCATATTTTACACCTGGACAATATGGACATTAAATATAAAGATATGTTTTCATTTTCAAAGCCTTAATAATATTAGGTGGATTATTTCACTACCATACAAAAAATCTGCCGGTCTGCATGCATAACGGTTAATAATATACCTTGGCCCTTTGACTAGAGATAAAGATCCTCAATTAAAACTACAAATCAAACCACCGCCTCAGCACCAGGGGGCAGAGTCGGGCTTGCTGAGACGATGAATGGGGACTTTTCTAACCTGCATTGCAAAGCTCCAGGCCAGTGTTGCATATTTGCATTTTAATCCTTGTACTCCTGATAGAAACATGCTCACTACTGAAAAGTCAATAATTAGCTCACCCTGATTTGTTCATAGTTAAACTCCTGACTTCTGCATTGTCCTTTTCCTGATGTTTATAGACATTTGCTATTTCCCTAATGATAACAAAATAGAAATCTAACTGTCAGCCTCATCAAGATGCACTTGCTACATCCTGAGAGACCAGTTTGTTTTCCTTTTAGCATATTCCACATTCACAAATAGTGTCTTTGTGTCATATCATGAATTTATATAAGACTGTTTTGGTCTTAGAATATTTATAAAACATTAATGGATTAAAGAACCAGGGGATGTAGATAGGATACTAATACCGGTTATCACTTGGTAGGAACTGGTTCAGCAAATCAGTTTAAATTGCCTGTCCAAGCCAAAAAAAAAATGGTTAAAAGCCTTGAGGATTGCTCAAAGATATGAATTTAAAATAAATCCTCAACCTTTCTCCAACCTTTCATTAGCAATTAGCAAAGAGATGTAGCTTGAGGATTTACTTTCTTCTTGGTTCTCATTGCATTATAAGGGTTAAACTTCATCAGACAATTTGATACTGCGTCTAACTTGTTTGATGCGGCGGCCCTGCTTCTTTATGGCTTTTGCATTTCTCAGATGTGTTGGTGTGTAGGATCATGTCTGATTTTCTTAAAATCTGGAGATACTGTTGTTTCAAAACTCTCCAGCAATACTGGAGATACACTTTTAGTTGAAGAGTCCTCTTTGTTTCCCATGGGTCGGCTATTATTTTCCCAATCTTTGCTCCTTCCATTTTTGAAGACACTCATTTGAGACCTTCCATTCTTTTAAATTTCATAGTGTGGGCAGGAGGTGCTGAGTCCACAGGAAATAGGTACTTCACCTTTTGTGATTATTTTGAAAGTCCCTGATCCCTAAGAATCCCTTATCAACTCCATTCTAGATTCTGAATAAATTCTTGTATTGAGTGCCTTGGGTTTGGGTGTCACTAACTTTTGGAAGCCCCACTGTTCCATTGTTAACATATAAAGACTTCTTCCTCAACCAGGCTCTTAAATTGGATGTCAGAATTTTGCCATTCCCTAACTAACATAATGCTTTTTACCACCCAAACAAAAGCTTAAGCTGTGTCAAACTCTGGGTGGGATTGACTTTCCTCACTTTGCTGGAGAAGCAATTTAGTGAGAATATTTATTTGAAACTATAGCTTGTGAGATCCGAAATTTGAAAACAGCCTAATATTAAATAAGAGCTAAATGTGAATTTAAAGAAACACTGTCAGCCGGATTAAAACAAAGGTCTGATTACAACATTTAATTACCATAATTTAGTAGTAAACATCCTTTGGCTCCAAGTCCTTCTCCTGAAAAGCCGCCATTTGTTTGTCAGGATACTTAAAATAATAAGTCTTTGTTTTCACAGACCTTGGGTTTATTCTCAGCCACTTAGAAAGATGTGTCAGTGTGCTTGAAGCCCACAGACATAAAATGCCCAATTTCTCTTGGCTTTCGCCTGTTGGACATCTCCAAAGAGATCCGCCAAGCTGCTGTAGCTGAAATGTGCTTTTTAATTGGCACCGCACCTGCAATCAATTAGCAAAGCTTCAATTACCCAAACCAAAGCCACCCACCCAAAGATTAATTTTCTGCTCTATTTCCTATGAAAAACATAGCATATTTAGCTCTGGGCCTAGTCCTTCAGTGGAGTACGTTTTAGACATATAAACTATATTGTTTTCTTGTTAATTGTACTTGTTCCTTCAATTCAGCAGCCTTCCCCCATAATATCACGCCTACCAGTTCTTTCAAAATTGTTCTTTTTCTGTTGTGTTGTTGCCTTTCCAAAAATGCTGAGCACACAGAGAAAAGATGTTAGTTGGGAACTTTTCTCTTGAAGTACAGCTTTCCTTTACTGAAGATACCCAGTCCTTTGGCTACAGGACCTAAGTTCCATAACCTTAAAGCTTTGAGTAATGCTGTCTCTGAATTTAATAGCAGTCATATGTATTAGTTCCTAATTGTCTCCTGTCATTGTCCCCCGTAAATACAAAGATTTCTACCACCACTGCCCTCCCCCCTTACTAAAGAGTCATTTTTCTGTTGTGTTTCTCAGAGAAGGAACAAGCAGTAAATCGAGCTGGTATTGTTCAAGAAGATGTGCAGCCACCAGGTAAACTTAACAGTCAAAACGAAGTCTCGGTTGTACTGTTGTGTTGTAGGGGGTTGTGTATTTGCTTTGCAATAGGAATAGAGCTTTTCAGTTTAGAAGCTAGACTGTGATCGTGCTATTTATTCACAACAGCTGCTTTTTCATAGGTGCCACCCCAAAATTGAATATTTCACTTCAGAATATTTTTTGCAAGTTTGCACATTTCTCTTTTTCATTTGATAAGTGGGCATAAAAAAGTCATGTGTGCAGTTAAATATGAAGCGTGAATAGCTGTTTTTCAGACTTATTTACTAAGCGCGCTTTTAAACACTACACTCATGGGAAAATACTGTTTACTCGTGAGCTGTTTTAATTGATGCAGATTCTGCTTTACACAAAAGCTCAGAAGTTCCCTTTATGGCTGGATGGTTAGTTACTTTGAGATGATCCAAGTTGGCTGAGAATGAGTGGTTTCCAGCTTTTTCCAAACTCTTGTAATCTACGGCAACATTCTTTTTTATTTAGTTAGTTTTTAACTGGGCCAGATACATACCTTCCTGTGGTGGAGCAATTTCTGAGCCATTTAAAAGTCTGCCGTGGCTTCGCAGCCATTCGTTGCATTCCAGGGTCCCGGCAGCTTGCTCGCACTGTCTCATGCTGCATGTCAACGGCACAACTCAATTCTGATGTCATTTTGTTTGTTGGAGGTGGAGGGAAGTGGTAGGAAGTTTAAAAATGAATCCTATTTTTATTCATGTTTTTTTTTCCATAGGGTTAAAAGTGTGGTCTGATCCATTTGGCAGGAAATGAGAAGGCTGCCACCAATTCTGATTATGAAAGTAGACATCTTCATGCTTCTAACTGCAGCAAGTCCAATAAATCACCTCTATAGAATGATGGCTGGAGAAGAAAACTCTAATGCCACAAATAAGAGTACTGTGCACGAGGATTAATATTTCTTTTCTTAAGGATCAAAAGTACCCTGAATGGATTACACTATTAGGAAGGTTATCGTGATTTGGTATGCTTTCTGAAAATGAAGCTGTCTCACTCAGATGTGTTTGGAGAAGACTTACTCATTATTCAGTCTCTACTGCTTACCTAACCGTGCTGTGAGATGAATGTAGAGACTTGGGAAGATCCTGGTTTATTTTGCCACCTTCCATATGGGAAACTGCAGTGAAAAAGCACCGTGCGGAGCAGCTTCATAGGGCTCTTTGAAAATGTTAAAGTTGATAAAACTTTTTACAAATAATCAATTTAGCTGAGCTATCTTGTCAGAGGTTACTGTGTGTTGGAAAATAAATAAATGTGAAGCAAGTCAAACTAAATGGGAATGTGTGCATAGATGAAATCGTGTTGGATTAACAAGTGAAAATGTGTATATTAAAATGATTTATTTTCACAACGGTGTAAGTTTTTTTGCAAATTCTTTCTTATGGACTCGTTAAATTATACCAAGAAGTACTATTTGACTAGATTCTATTTGACTAGGTATTTGACTGTGTAGTGTTTGTCAGTTTGTAAAAATTTTAAAGGTAAATAGCAAATTTGTTAAGACAAGTATTTATTGAATGTGATTCTCTACCAGGTTCCTCTCCAGGTGCTGCAAAGATGTGCATAAGAATACTCATTTCTCTCTAGCGCTCTGTCTGGCCCCTTCCTAGAGTCTGTGCTTTTGAAGAGACATGTCTTTTTCAGTTTTAGATCTCCCAGAGTGCTTTGCATATTACTGTAGTCTCTATTTTTTAAAATTTATTTTATTTTTCAATTACAGTTAACATACAATGTTATATTAGTTTCCAGTGTACAACATAGTGTAGATATTTAGGTAACTTACGAAGAGATCACCCTGATAAGTCTGACAGCATACATAGTTATTACAGTATTATTGACTATATATTCCCCATCCTGTACTTTGCATCCCCATGACTATTTTGTAACTACCAATTTGTACTTCTTAATCCTGTCCATTTTTTCACCCATCCTCCCAACCCCCCTTACCCCCACATCTGGCAACCATCAAAAGGTTCTCTGTATTTGTGAATTTGTTTATGTTTTTTTTGTGTACTTATTTTTTTTTTTAGATTCCACGTATGAGTTAGATCATACAGTATTTGTCTTTTTTTGTTTGACTTATTTCACTTAGCATAGTACCGTCTAGGTCCACCCATGTTGCAGATGGCCAGGTTTTTTTCTTTTTATAATATTCCATTGTGCATATGTACCACCTCTTCTTTATCCGTTCGCCTATTGATGAGCACTTAGGTTGCATCCATATTTTGGCTATTATAAATAATGCTGCAGTGAACATATGGATGCATATGTCTTCAAATTAGTGCTTTGGGTTTCTTCAGATAAATATCCAGAAATGGAATTACTGGGTGCTTTGTCTCTTGTTATATATAGCCTTTGCTTTAAAGTCTATTTTGTCTCGTGTAAGTATTGCTAACTCAGCTTTTTTGTTGTTTCCATTTTCATAAAATGTCTTTTTCCATCTCTTTACTTACAGTTCGTGTGTGTCTTTTGATCTGAAGTGAGTGTCTTGTAGGCAACATATATGAGGGTCTTGTTTTCTTGTCCATTCAAGCACCCTATGTCTTTTGATTGGAGCATTTAATTCATTTACATTTAAAGTAATTATTGATAGGTAGTTATTTTATTATTCATATTTTTTATTTCTTCTTCTTAAAGCTTTAAGTCTCTTTAACATTTCTTATAATACTGTTTTGGTGGTGATGAACTCCTTTACCTTTTTCTTGTCTGGAAACTAGTCTCTCTTTAAAGATAGGCTGCCTGATAACATAATTTTATTATTGTGAACTGGGAGTTTGCTAATAGACAACTGGCACATTATGTCATTACTATCGAAAAGAAATAAGATTGTTCCGAAACCAAAGTCATTATTTTTGGTAGTCATTTCCTAACATTTAATTGACTTACAGTTAACAACCCAATAAAAGATATTGACTCATTTTGGGTATATTTGACCACTATTTTCCTTGGAGAGGACACCAGGAAGTTGCGTAACTTAAAGTCAGACATTCCGTGGGTGCTTAATTGAGATTTCTCTATGACTGAGGCAAGTGTGTGTACCATCTGCTTTGGAAGATATCCAGGCCGAAAGGACTGTGTCTCAGTGTCATAGAGGAGAACTTTGGGGCCTTGACTGCCTGTTCGTCGGATGGAACAGACTCAGTTTAGTCTCAGGAGTGGGATCTTTGTCCCGGCCTTGACCCTGCCCTTGGTTCACCTCTTTGCAGAGATAAAGGGGCCCTCTGTTCTGCTCAGCTGCCTTGATGTTTATAGAAGGATCACTCTTCATGTCAGAGGTGTCACATCAGACACTGCTGCCCACTCTTGACAAGAGCCGGGTTGTAAGGGATGCTACTTAGGAGGACCAAGGTTCTTCCAGTCCATCTGTTCTGGGTATGCCGCCAGGATGCTGAGGAGAGCACTCAAAGGAAGGGATCTTAGTCAAATATATTTAGGAAACAGAGTTAAAGTTAATTAAGTTTATTTGCTTCTACTTTGATGATTTCCAAGAGAGGCACAACATTTCCCAAATGGATTTGATCACAGAACATTTTTCATGGATTATTTTCTGAGACTAGTGACCAACAACAACCTTTTGAGGAAATCTTCCTCCAGACCTGTGGTTCTCCACAAATTTTTGGTCTTAGGACTCTTTAACACTTAAAAATATTTGAGAACTCCAAAGTGTTTCTCTTTATGGGATTATATCTATAGATACCATATTAGAAATAAAAAAAAAAAAATTAATATTAATTTGTTTAAGAATTCCAATAACCACCCCATTAGGTTAATATGACACATTTTTGTATTTTCTAAGACAGATAATTTGAAAATTTCTTTAATGCCCAGCCAAATAGAATATACCTACATTCTACATTCGATGTATTGCTATATCACCTGTCACATGACCTCTGGTGAGAGTAAAAAGGCAAAAAAGCTTTTGCAGTGTGGTAAGAACAGTTTTGACAGTGCCAAGCCCCTGAAAGATCTCGGAGACCCCTAGAGGTTCCTGGACCACACTTAAGAGTCTAGTTCCCCTCCACAAACCTTGGATTTAGACCTTTGAGAATTGTGTATCTGGTTACATTAGTTCCCTGAGAGAGTTGCTTGTAGGGGACTGTGCATGCCTGTATTGCAGAGATTATAAGGAGAGGTGAGAAACATTTATTACCGAAATGAATTTGTTAGATCCTTTATTTGCAATGTCAAACAATACCCTTTTTAAGGAAGATTCATGTTGACATTTTAAAAATCTCAGAACCAGAAATAGCCACATTGCTGAACAGTTGGTACTTTTATCCTGCAAATATTGATTTGTGTCACTTATTTCTCTCTTCGTATTGGCTAATAGGAAGCTCGTTTGTTGTCCAGCTTTTTAAAAAGTACCTAAGACCTTGTGGAATGTGTTTGAGCCATTGTATTCACTTCATCCTTTTTCCCCCTGATCTTCATTTTCCTTTCTGCTCTCTTACTTCAGTTTTCCATCTTACATTGTACGTTAGACCCCTCGTTTTAAAATGAGGCAGGACATAAACAATATTTATTCAACTGAAAAAATCTGATAAGGAAAAGGAAGCAAATCTACAAATAAGATTAAAATAATATGGAATATTAACAGTACCTTTAAAAAGATTCAGAGTATCTACTGACACTGGACATATGTAAACCTTTGTCTTGCAGTTCTAGTTATTTATTTAGCAGAAATGTGTCCATAAGTTCATCGGAATACATGTGTTAGATTGTTAACAACAGCCATGGAAACCAGTCAAATGCCATCAATGGTAGAATGAATAAATGAACTGTGATATGTCGCAGGATAGAATATGATGCAGCAATGAGAATGAGCAATACAATGAATCTCCAAAAAGATGCTGAATGAGCAAAGCCAGTTGCAAGAGTAATGCTCTTTAGATTCCATTTAAAGAATAAAAATGGTAAACTAAGCCAGACAGAAGTCAGGAAAGTGCGTAATCTTAAAAAAAGGGTGTGGCGTAGGGTGTGTGTTGGGAGGGAGTAACTGGAAGAGGTGCAGGGGTCTTCAATGTGCTGATCAATTCTGTTTTTTGATCTGGGTGCAGGTTACATAGGTGTATTGAATACTCATTGAACCACACAAATTTGTGTACTTTTCTAAATGTATGTCATAACTTCAATAAAGTGTTTAAAAAGGTGTAAGATTGGCTTTAAAAGAAAAAAAGTTTACGCTGCAGAGTTTTTGGGGAAGTTAGAAATACCATATGTAAGGTGCCTCGCAAGCATCTGGACCATGGCAGGGGCCTGACTAATGAGATAGCTGATTATTATTAATGATAGCTGATAATGATTGTCATTGATGGAATAGCTGATATTTGAACAGAGTTTGAAGAGTGGGATTCAGACACAGTGAGTGACAAGGGTGAGGAGTCAACAAAGCTAAACTTAATGTATTTGAGAGATGGTGTAGCTTAGATGTAGGTGTGGGAGGAGACCACTGAGCCATGGGCGTCGCCTGTCCTGTGCCCCCCTGGCCTGGGCTTTGTATACAGTCGGCACTCAGCATTTGGATGGATCCAGTGATCATTTGAAAGAATGAGTGAGGGAACAAGTGAAGGGAATGGTAGTTACGACCATGCTGTGGGCACCCTTAAATATCAAGCTGGTACGTTTTACTTAATTCAGAGACATAAAGTGCTGTACCAGAAAGTGATCTGAAAACTTTGGCACAAAGCCAGGATGCTGTTTCCAGAGCAGTGCTAATCGTAGTCGTGGCCAGGGGAGCAGTGTGAGCCTGTTACCTGCACACGTGCGGTAAGTACAGAAACAATGAATAACCATTTAGAAACGTTAACATGCAGTTCCACAGAGTAGTGTTTGTCCTCTGATTTAAAAAAAAAAAAATCGGGCTTGCATTTTGAATTTCTAAGAAAATTAATTATATTGTATTTTATGGGTGGATTGGTGGTTAGAAACATCTGGACTTCGCCCCGGGGAGTTTGGAAAGCACTTACCTGGAGGATGAATCTGAGAGGGTGTTCTTGGGTCCACGGCAGTCCGGGGCTCAGCAGTCCTGTGTGCTCAGGGGATGCCAGAGCTCCCTGCCCGCCCGCCTGCGGTCCCGTGTTCCGATGCATCAGCAGCCCTGGGCAGGACTCCAGGGACAGGTGATTTCACTCTCCCAGTCTTCACCTGGCACCTGCTGTCTGCAGTTGGTCTTGCCTGTCGGTAACAAAACACGCAGCTCATTGGCACCCCTGGTGCATGGGAAGGCAGCGGGGGCACCAGGGAGCCTGCCGCGTTCATGCAGTGACCGTGTGCCTGACCAGGGTGCTGACTTCGCTGCTCTCTTCCCCCGAGCACGGTTCTCGCCCCGGCAGTGAGTGACAGCTAGGTCGCCCTCCCCAGGACCTCCCAGCCTATTGGAAGTAGCAATTACTCCTCACTTAAGACTCTACTAAGTGGTGTTTCCCAAATTCTGATCATCTAAACACACTGGAGGGAAACAAGGTGTTTGCTCCTCACAAGAGTTGGGGAACAGTCCGCAGCAGTCTCCTCTTCCTGGGGTTCTCCCCGTGACCATACATAATTAAAAGAAAATGCAAAAAAACCCAAAACAAAACAAACAAACAAACAAAAACTTGGGTGCTTTATCCAGACCCTTTTGGTCTCAAGTGACAGAAAACCAAAATCCAAATGGTGTGCAAAAAGGGAAGTCAGTCACATAACTGAAAACTCCAGAATCACAATCATTTTATATGGTCACAATCATCTTTTAAAATACAAAAGTCATAGGGCACAATCTTTTGTGAATGTAAAAAGTAATTGCACCCAGATCCCTCAAGAAAGAGTCCTGCTGGATATCCCAGAAGGTCACAGGTTTTATCTGTCCTGCTGCACATTAGCTGCTCTCTTTGCCCAACCTCTTAATCCCTCTCCCATGGGACCATTTGCTCCCACCTCCTACCCCCAGTTTTGTTTATCACCCTCCCATTCTGTCTTCCTGCCTTCGGTGGGGCTGACTTCACCCCTGGTTCTAAGAATAGGCATGTGATCCAAGTTCAGCCAATTGGAAGATTGTGCAAACTTCTGGCCACAGGGATTGGATCGGAATGGGCACATGACCCCAGCCAAGCTAATCAGGCCTAGCTAGAGTTAATTTTGCCTATTGGCGTGTGTGATCAGACAGAAGAGGGTATTTTTTTCACCAGATTTGGAGCTATTGGCAGCCGCCTTGCCACCACAAGGGCAGAACTGGTCTGAGACTAACACCATCATAGAATGAAACAAGAGATTGAAGTCAGGTCCTGAAGATGTCCCCATCTAGATTCACTTGTGTCTGAAGCAAGGATGTCTCCGGATTAATAAATAATGTTAATAAATTCCCTTTTCGCACCAGTTTAGGTTGGCTTTTTGTCACATGCTACCAAAAGAGTCTTGACAAGTCACCTCGGTTTTAATCATTTTTCTGAAATGTATTCCATATGTCATTTCCACCTTAAATAAAGGTTGTTAAACATAATTTGGCTTCTCTTTATGACTTGAACTTCTTGTGCAGTTGTGCCTAAGGGGCTGCTGTGGTGGGTCAGGCATTTACCTGCTGTACCTGTGAGAGTTCTGGCTTTCCTGGTTATCTTATCTCTGTGCTACCTCACAGCCGTAGGAGCAGGCTCTGGCTTCATCTTGGACATGCTGCTTCTAGTTTGCAGCGAGATTGGAAAGCAGTTAGCCAAAATACTGGAATTTGGCATCAAATAAAAGTAAACCCTTTCATGTGGCTGTAGAGGCTCTGGTATGGATAAATTGCTAGGGCTACACTTGATCATAGCCAAAAGGCTGAGAAGCGATTAATTGCAAGGGCTCTGTGACATTTTGGCTGTCCCAAAGTTTTTGTTTTTTGGGTTTTTTTTGGTATGTATTTGCTTTCTGTTTCTGAATTGTTCTGGATAGATGAGGTTTCCTGATGTTTCTGTTGGTTGAGATTTCTACTCTACAAAATTTTTACACTAAAGGATTGTGCAGCGTGAGCAAATGTGCTAGGGTTTGAAATGTCTTATTACTTAGCAAAATTATTCAGTTTCCTTCAAAGAAGGAACAGCAACCCACAGCAGTATTCTGAACCTCAGGCTGACCTTTAACTTGTTTTTCTTCTTTTCTAAAACAGCCCCTTTATTTTCAACCTCTAATAGCATACACTGACTTGCAAGGGGAGAAAAAAAAAGCAAGCATGCTTGTATCAGAGGGACCGGTTTTCTTAAGGCAGATGTGGAATCATTTGGGGCGAATATGAGTTGCCCGCTTCTGAACCTTCCTGCTAAGTGTATGTGCCCTGGAATACAGCAGAGCCACTTAAGCCTCATAAATAAGATGCTGGACTATTGGGTAAACGTGTGTAGGGCACGCAGCTTGCCGCCCTTGCTGAGCTGAGTGAAAACCCAAAGGGGCGTACTCCTCTGAGAAGCTGAAATGAAGACAATTGCGTTTAGAAAAAATATAAACCGATGTCTGGTTTTGAAATTACTAGGAAAGTGACAGCTCTGTGATTGATCTTGCAGAATAAGCAAAATCTGCTTTCTAAAATGGCTATTTTTTATTTTTATTTGTGCTCCCACTCGATGTGGACTCACATTACAGACATAAAATACCCAAGCACAAAACCATTATTTGGTTTTTTAATCAAGAGAGCAAGGACTTGGTTTTTCCTCGTCCCTGCCTTTGAAAGTTCGGTCTGCGGCTTTGGGGAACAAGTAAGGCAGTGGACCGAGATGCCCTCAAAACTCCTGTTTCTTCGCTAACTAAACACATGACTCCTTGGTCCATTTCGGCTCCCCATTAACTTTGCAACAGCTCTTGCCAAACACAGTGGTTTTCAGTGATGACGAGAGTAATTGCACTGAGCGGGTGTCAGAGAACTCAGTACAGCCAGTCCCCAAGGCCATGGCCTCCTGGATGTGTTTCCTGTCAAGGGACGAGAAAGACAAGGGAGGGCAGTTGCTTCTCTAGGCTCTAGAATGCTTAACACAATTACACAAACACTCTTAAGTGTCAGGGCTGAGTTGTGCCCCCTCAAAATTCATAGGTTGAAGTCCTAACTCGCAGAAGCTCAGATTGTGACTATTTGGAGACAGGGTCTTTAGAGAAGTGATTAAAATATGACGAGGGCATTAAGGTGGGCCCTAACCCAACGTGGCTGGCATTCTTCTAAGAAGAGGAGATTAAGACACAGACACGCATAGAAAGAAGACCACGTGGAGGCACAGGAAGAAGACAATCATCTATAAGCCAAGGAGAAAGGCCTCAGAAGAAACTAACCCTGGCAATAACCTTGATTTTGGGCTTCTAGCTTCTAGAACTGCGAGAAAATAAATTTCCATGGTTTCAACCACCCTGTCTGTGGTACTTTCTTAGAGCAGCCTTAGCAGCTACTACAGTAATTACACAGTAAACATCTGCTAGAGGTTATACACCATCTCATGTGACTATTTCTCTAAAACAAAATCCCTTTTCCTATAGGATCACGGCTTTAGCTTGAGGCTGAATTTCTTCCAAGGTTTACCCTGACTACCTTCCCATATTGCTCACCCCCTTGACCCTCCATTTTAGCCCAGCTAATCTACTAATGGCCCTCGAAATGCCACTGGAGCCTCCCGGCTCCTCTCCACCTCTCTGCCTACCTTCAGTCTTGTGGAATACCCTCTTTTCTTCTCGTCACTTGTCTAAACACTACAGTTCTTTCCAAGCCTATCTTAAATTTTTCCCCACCTTCAAGGCTGCCCTGACCTTGCTGGTTTGAAGGGATCACTTTCCCCTTTCGCTTCTTATTGGTTCATGCCACTCACTTGGCATCAAGTGGCATGGCTACTTGGGTGGCGATTTTATTACCAGTAGATGGCAACTCTCTCCCACCTTCAGCTCAGGCTAAGGTCTTAGGTATCACCCTTGTCTCCTCTCTCTCCCTCACACCTAACATTCAGTCTGGCAGGAAACCAATGGACTCTACCATCAAAATAACTCTTTACTCTGACTGCTTCCCATCCCCTCTAAAGGTATCACCATATCTAAGCCACCATCTTCTCTTGCTTGGATTATAAAAACAACCTCCCAACAGAACTCGGCTTCTATCCTTCTTGTTCATTGAGCCGAATTCTAAGATGGCCCTGTATACTCCCCTTCCCTGAATGTGGGCGGGACTTGTAAATGTGAGGGATGTCACACCTGTGATTAGGTTATTAATCGGTTGACTTTGAGGGATATCTTGGTTGTTCGTTACCTAACCAGGAGAGCCCTTCAAAGGGACTGGGTCTTTCCCAAAGGAAGAGATTTGAAGTGTAAAGAGAGATTTTCCTTCTGGCCTTGAAAAAGCAGCCATACTGTTAACTATCTGTGGAGGAGACGACATGGCAAGGACTTGAGAGTGGCCTCTAGTATCTAAGATCCATCCCCAGCCAACAGCTGGTAAGAAAATGGCATCTCAGTCCTGCTACCAAAAGGATCTGAATACTGCCAACAACAAGTGACCCTGGGAGAGGACCCTGAGCCTCAGATAAGATCAAAGTCCCAGTTGACATCTTGGTGAGACCCTGAGCAGAGGACCCAGCTAACCCATACCCAGACTACTGACCCAGGAAACCGAGACAATATTGTTTTTACTGCTAAGTTTGTGGAAATTAGTTATGCAGCATGGTTAACTGATATACCTCACTTCAGCCTATTTTCCACACACTAGTCAGAGTGATCCTGTTAGAACACAAGGCAGATGATGTCCCTCTTGCTCCCAGAAGCCTCTGGTGCCTCCTTTTGACTTTGCAATAAAAACGAAAGGCCCAGGACATCCTTCATGATCTGACCTCTCCCACCTCCGACCTCATGTCCTCTTCCTTTCTCTCCTGCTATTGCTGCTCCAGGCGTAAGGCCTCCCCACTACTCCTGCTCATTTTCTACTTCAAGGAGTTTGTTCTCGGCACCTCGAATTTCCTCCCACTAGATTTCCTCATGGCTCCTTCCATGACCTCCTTCAGATCTTTTCTCAGAGAGGCTCCCCGAACCTCCACATGGCAAACGGCAGCCCGTCCACACTGAGCCTGGCGCTCCGGATGCCTTTTACCCTCCTCTGGCACTGCTTGGTGTACATATTTATTGTGAACATTATTCTGTAATACTATGCATAGTTCGCTTGTTTTTCACATATATTATGTTTCCTTCTTTTCCTGTTTAAATATACGCTCCTCAAAAGGGGATCCATGTCCCCTTTGTTCTTTGATTTATCCCAACTCCTCAAACAGTACCCAGCAATCAATACCTGCTGAATGGAGGGATATCTGTGGGACTTTTAGCAGTGACATGCTTGCTATTTAGCCTCTCTGGAAAGCTGTTGATGTCTCACTGACATCCCCTCCACCTACCCTCGAGGTCACCTACTGACAGTTCCCAACAAGCATCTTGGGTCTGTGATGTGCACTCGTGGGGCAAGTCAGAATCGCCTAGGAGCTAACTCCAAGGAGCAGCCCCAACTAGTGCGGGGGGAAACACCCCAGCTTTCCTGCCCCTCCAGGGGAGGGAGCCCCAGTGGTGCGCAGCAGCAGCCCATATACTAACACTCCTTAACTGGCTTTCTTCTGTTCCCTGTTCCAGTTTCCCTTTCTCAGAGCACCTCCCAGATAAAGTACGTTGTCGGAAGCCAGCCGACCAAGTCAAACCGGGTACCTGAATGGGGGAGCGGGGACTGAGAAAAAAGAGAAGACAGACAGGGTGCAGGAGGGAGAACAGATCTCACAACTGTCTCTCCGAGTTTATTTCTTATCCTTCTTTTTATACATAATCTGTTCCTTTGAGTCTCCCAAGATAACATAATTAAAGTAACATCCTGAAGATCAAGGTACAATGGACACTTCCTTTGACACTCCCTTTGACACTCCCTTTATCTATACTTAATCTTCTTCTTCCTGGAATTCCACAGAACCAGCCTTTTCCTTTTTATGCAAGCAGGCCTCCCGAGATAATCCATGCACTCTTTTGAATTTGGGGAGCTTTATCTCCCTACAGTACATCTCCCTCAATCCTTGTTTTTGGGTCTGCCTTTAGCCTAAAGGAACCTAGGTTAAGCCAGTCCTTTGGTTTGAAGTATTACAGTTGCAAGCCACCTTCGTCAAAATAAGCTTTGGGATTAACCAGTAGATGAAACCTCAAGTATTTGCCCCTGAGGAGTAAGAGCTTCAGAACAAGAGGGCTATAAAGCTTTTAGCTCTTTAGGGCTATAAAGCTTTCTTGGGATGGGTTAAAGATGGAGTACCATCAAGGTAAGAAGGAGATCTAACAACTGCAATATTCTGATAGTCTGAGAGAAATCATCCATTTACCAATGACAAAACCATGTGGTCTAAATGTTAACATTCACTATTGAGGGCTAGAGGCATCTTTTCTTCTTATGGCATATTATTCTGATCAAAAGCTATAGCAGTTATGGATTTGCGATTAATTTTTACTAAGAGGAGGGACAATTTACTAATTCATCAAGGGCACTGGTGTTTGAAGAACTCTTTCGAAGTAGAGGCTTTGGGTGTAAGCACAGTTGGAAACCACTCGACTAATCCAACCTCCTCATTTTACACAGGAGGCATCTAAGGCCAGGGAAGGCCAAGGTCACTCAGCTGGGGGCGAAGGGCCAGGGCCAGAACCTGGGCTTCTAGCCTCCCAGTTCCATACTTTTGTCACTTCACACAGGAAGGAAATGACATATTTTGGAGAATATGGGATTGTTGTTTCATCAGGAGAATATTTTGATAGAGCCAAAATTTTCCTTAAAAAGCACAGTGAGTGAATTTTACCCATTAGGAGATGAATTAGCTGCAATGACAAACTGCTGAATATTTACAACATCAAATGAGCTTCTCTGTGGGAAACAGCTGCACAGCTTATGAAGAATAGTGCTAAGGACACATTCACTCGTCCCGGAAGCAGTGTTGTGTAATTACATGCCTGGCATGGTCCCTGGCACATAGTAGGCCCTTAGTGCCTAATTCTTTGACTTTGAACAAGTGACATGACCCCTCTCCAGACCTCTTTCTCCTGATGTGTAAAATGTGGGAAGGGAGAGTTCATGAGTTTCAAGTGGTGAGACCTAGTTTCAAGTTTTAACTTTGCCATGGGTGAGTCAATCCATCCTTCTGAGTCTCAGTTTCCACATCTGTAAATAGAGAATTGATTATAAGTTAAGATGCCTTTTAGCTCGAGAATTCTGAGCCTGATGGCCCAGATGTTCCCATACATTCCTTTCCAGCTCTCACAATCTCTGATTTTATTGGATTTGGAATTGATTTGTTTCTGAGATTGATTTTCTTTTAACCTAAGTGAAAAGAAAATGACACCACCCCTTTGGTAGGTCAGGCTAATCCCAAGCAAGCAACTCAGAGATGAGCAAAGAAGTGTCAAGGAGACAAATAGAAGCAGGGCAGGCACGGCAGGGGGCGTTCCAAATCCTGCTTCCTTTCAGCCAAAGGTGATCCTTGCGCAATTACTCTCATGTGTGTGATAGCAACGTAGGAAAGGAGAACCAGCAGCCTTGCTCTGACGAACCCAGGAAAGGTTATGAGCAAGAGGTTTGTTAAAATATAGATTTCCCCAAAGCCTCGTTCTTAGATTTCTTTTGAAAAAAGCAGACTGTCCGAGGAGGTATCTTCTACCTGACCAATACCTTCTAGAACTCTTAGCGGGATGTCATGTCACCACCCTGACCTGGCCTCTCTCAAGGTGGGTGCTCCTGGGCAGAAACCAGAAACATACAAACATACAGTAAATCTTGCACTATGATTTAATTCTCGATCTGGTTTACAATGTCTCTCTCTCTCTCGCTCGCTCTCTCTCTGTAAGAGGGTATGGTAGTAAAGCAATGTGATTAAATTCTGTTTTAATCAGAACGTTTAGAAGTATATACACCCAAATGACCAGGCACCTGGGACCGCCAGATCCCAATGATGCCACTCCTGGAGAAATAATTTTTAGAATTTTCCTCTGAGTCGAAAGGTACAGTCTTTGGAATTTCCTTAATGGTATAGAAATGAGGCCTTTTAGGAGTGAATTTGAGTTTTAGAAGTAGTCTTAAGTCATTCAGAACAAGGCTATGGATAAGATCAGTTCTCTGGCTCTTTAAAAACAGGCAGAAAAATCCTGCCTGATAAATGTGGAAAGAATGAGAGAATTAGAAGGTCGTAATTTTGTAATTCCTAGGGAAATAATTGATTCAGGCAATGGTCATTAACAGATGAACTCATCAGGGGAAAGAGTGGTAGAGAACTTGACCATAGAGGGATCGGGCTGTCGCTACCTGAACCAATGATCAATCTGAGCATCACTGAATGTAGGATATTCAGTGTGTCTTCTGATTTGAAGCAATAGGCAGCTCATAGTACTATCAGAATGTATTCCTGTCACAAATGCCACTTGTGCCCCTAAAGCTATCTTCTATTTACGGAAATTATAGACGGATAGGGGAAAAAGTAAAATTGCTTAAATGAGACCACAAGGAAGCAAAGAAATAAATTCAAAATGTGGGTCATTTTACAGGATAACTGACCCAATTGCTGCAAGTTAGTGGTGTGAAATAAAGATGGCAGAGGGAGTATTTAAGAATAAAAGAGAATTAAAAAAAAAAAAAAGATTAAAAGAGAATGAAGAGACATTACAGCCAAATGTAATGTACGGATCTTTTTTTAACAAACTAACCATAAAAGGAACACTTTTGAGACAATTGGGAGATTTGCTTATGGACTAGGCACAAGACAATATCAAAGATTTATTCTTAATTTTGTTAGGCGCAATCGCACTTTATGGTTATGTGGAAACAGTGTCGATATGTGTTAGAGCTGCATATCGAAATGACTTGCTGTCCTGGGTTTGCTTTGAGATACATCGGTCAAGAACAAAAAGCAAAGGGAACTTTTAAATGAATAAAGAGAAAGTAAATGTCACAGAATCTTGATAATTCTTGCATCTGGGTGATGGGGATATGGAGGTCTGTCGTACTAGTGTCCCCATTTTTGTTTGAAATTTAAAAAATAAGCAGTGGGAAGAAAAGTGGTGGTGACTTTTAAAAGCTGGTCATTGTGATGACAGGTGTCAGACCACAGGCTCTCTATGGTCCCTTTCATGTCGGTTAATGCACACATTTCTCCACAAGGGAAGGAGGAGAAGAAGAAGGTACATCTACATATATATCTACATATATGGGGCTGTAATGGTCTCCAGAATATCTTTTTAGTGATAAAGCAAGAAAGAGAAAAATGGGCTTAGAATGCAACTATTTGGGTAAAAACAAAAGGGGATTAGGGATGGAGGAAAAATATACCTTTCTCTGGAAGGACACCAAAGAAATCAGTGGTTGCTTCAGAAGAGAGAACTCAATGGCTGGGACAGAGTAAAAGGGAAATTCACTGATACAGCAAATACCCTTTTGTATTTTTCGAATTTTGGACAATTTGCATGTATTACCTATTTTAAAATTATAATTTCAAAGAAAAACAACCAGAAAAAGAGCAATGAATTTATTTCTCTCTTTTAAGAAGGGCATTTCTAGTCTAGAGCAGGTCTTAAGCCTTGAAGGATTTTAGGTTTAGGAGGTATCCACCTCATTCATACCTCTCTTCCTCAGGAACTACCTCCAACACACTTATGTGAGTGGGATGAACTGTTTCAATGGATATGAGAATCTACTCTTTTTTTTTTATGCCTACAGCACCTGGTCTTCCTAGGTGGTCTGCCATCCAAGTACTAACCAGGCCTGACCCTGCTTAGCTTCCGAGATCAGACATCAGGCTTGTTCAGGGTGGCATGGCCGTAGACCATGGACCGTGGCTCCACTGGGGTGCCAACCCAGGACCTTCTGTGTATAAAGCAGACATGCTAACCGCTACACTATGGGACCACGTCTGAGAATCTATTCGTTAACCTATGGATTGGAATCTGGATCCAGGATAGATGTTGAAAGCAAGATGTTAAACTAGACCATCTGAGTTCAAATTCCAGTGCTACCATCCAGAGCTGTGTGATCTTAAACAAGTTACTTATCCCTTCTGTTTCTTGGTTTCTTTATTAGAAAACAATGCCATCTATCACGAAGAGTTATCATGAGGATTATGTTTGTCCATGCAGGAAAACGATGCCTGGCACCTGTTCACTGCTTTGCACACGTTGGTGGTTACTATCATTGGGCCAGGGCTGGGGATAGTAATGCTCAGATGATCCTTTCCAATTATAGAGATAGTTCATAAAAATGGAAGTTGAAAAGAGGTTAATGAAAACAAAGATGCTATTTTCAGAGGCTTGGACAGAGTTAAGGGAACCATTAAGGGATGATGAGGCACCCAGAGACCAGTAATAGCAGGATGCCAGAAGGGCAAGGGGAGGAAGTGGAGTTAGTGGGAATCTGATGAGCTCTGTAGGGAATGAGGCCACCTTACCTGGCACTGTAGCTGTAGGGCGAGGAAGCAGTTGCTGACGAACCAAGATTTGGCGGGGAGAGAGTAGAAGTAATAGCACCTTCTCTCTCCTCCAACTCCCGGATTTCTCGCTGGTAACTTCCTATTCCTGATGGTGATTTCCCAGCACTCAGTTTCCACTGCTTGAAGTCAAAGGGCAGAGGAACCCAGCAGGTTCCAGGTCCCAGAAGCACTGAATATGGATCTGGAAGGGTAAATCCAGAATTAGCAGCATCCTCCATGCCCTTCCCACAAAGACTGGTCTTAACTGAGGAATCCAGGGCAACATCATGAAAGCAGTATATGTTCCCTGAGCCACAGCAACTGGGAAAGAAAGACATAGCTGTTAGTTCTCACTCACAATTTCATATGCGTCCTACGTCAGCCTGGGGCCACATGACTACTTTGGGCCAATGGACTGGGAGCAGAGATGACATGTGTCACTTACTGGCCAACCAGTTAAGAGCTAGTAAATGTCCTTTATCTTGCTCTTCCTCTCATATAGTGACACAGGACTCCAGAGGCCACAGTTTCCAGACAGTGCAGCATCAGGATGGAGGAAGAATGCTCAGCCTGCATCAGGTTTCACCTGAGAAGAAACACTTTGTTGGGGTGAGCCTCTGAGATTTGGGGATGCACATGTTACAGCAGCAGAGCCTGTCACATCCTGACTAATGCAGGGGATGACCCAGCCTGGAGATGCCCCAGGCTGTGCAGAAAAAGTTCCTGCTGAGACTTGAAAACATATTGGAAATAGTTTAAAAGAAAAAAATCACCCCGTGGACCTCTATCCTTGGGGGCTGTTGGAAGCTGACTCTGTTTCCTGAGGGTCCTACCTGTGTCATCTTCTGAGTGAATGGGTCTGGTGGA
The DNA here is from genome assembly GCF_902729225.1 of Pteropus medius. Taxonomy (NCBI): domain Eukaryota; kingdom Metazoa; phylum Chordata; class Mammalia; order Chiroptera; family Pteropodidae; genus Pteropus; species Pteropus medius. The sequence continues at coordinate 56,528 of NW_024349804.1, read as the reverse complement.
AGGACAGGTTGGGCGCAGCGAGTGGGGAGACTAGACTGAAGGTGCGAATCGGGAGGTGAACCAGAGTCTGAGGCAACAGGGGAGGAAGGGACGAGAGAGGAGATGGGAGGGGCATTTCCACAGTATTGTCAGCCTGGCAGAGGCTCTAATGAGAAATGATGCATTTCAGCGGTGCAGCATTTTTCTTTTAAGGAGCCGAGGTGCTGAGGTAAGCATTGTACCCTTTAAAGATCTGTTTGTATTGTGAACATCAAAGGGTAAGGAGGACCCTTTTCTGAAATTTAAATGTAAGGTTTTATCTCTCCACGTCTTGTCGGTGTTTTAAATGAATACCCAGAACATTACAGAATTCACGAAGGAAGCAAAAGCCCAAGTAGATGAGCTGCTCCCCAGAGGGAGCAGGCCCTGGGGCAAGTACGAGGGCTGAGCACCCACCCTGGGCCCAGTGGTCAGCATGAGGGCAGCTTAACCCACCTCAGGTCAGGGCTTGGAGCCCCACCTTGGTCTCCCTAGACTCCAGGCTCTGACCCAACATAGATAGAGGTTAGGACCCAGAGATAGAATCCAGCCAGAGGAGGACCCACCACCTCAGTCGGCCTTGGCCTAGACCTGGAGGCTGAGGTCCTGGGTGCAATCTCACAGGTATGGGCAGTAAGAGATGGCCAAGTGAGGTGAGGCTGAACGAAGGCACCCAGAGAGGAAAGTTTCAGCTGAGCGTGAGAGCTGGACTCTCTGGGAGGATGGGCGGCTAAGATGGCAGGTCCCCCCGTCTCCTAAGTTGGACGTCTTGAGCACTGCCATGGCCCGCACTCTACCACGCGTTATGTCTCCTCACGTCATGTCATTTACTATTCCCGCTGCTAAGTGCCTCACTCTCTTCTGACTTCTCAGTTCAAATCCCTGAAGAGGGAATTTGATGGCCCAGCTCACCATTTTTGCACAGGACGCTGGCCAGCCCACCGATTGGCTGTGCTCGGGTCAGCTGATCACGGCTGGCCCAATCAGCTGCTCTGAGGGTGGAACACTGGCCGGAAACGGGCCAGAAAGTTTAATGGCCAAGCGCGAGGAGAGGATTGTGGACGTTTTAGCCCCGCCCCCATTCTTTATATGGACTATTGATGTTTCTCAATTTTATTTTAGATGTAACTTCCACTCCTTCCTAATCAGATTGTCCCACTAATTCTCTCCAATGCTGAAACTCTGAAGCCTCCATGGGTTTTACAAATTAAGACACGGCCACCTAGGAACTGGCCACTCAACTGAGCTGTGGGTTGAACCCTCCCTGGTAAAAAAAAAAAAAAAGGCTGTGAATAGGAGGCCAGTGATGTGTTTGACAGGGTTAGTGCCTCAAGCTTTCGGTGAAAAAAAAATTTTTTTTAAGGGTTACAAAAAAGCTTGCTTGGAAAATATGGAAAGCACAAAGAAAGAAAATAAAAGCCACAGGAAATCCCAGCACTCAGAGATAATCGCTCCTTACATTTAGGTGTGTGTGTGTGTGTGTGTGTGTGTGTGCGCGCGCGCGCGCGCGCACGCGCGCCCCTGAGTCTACAGTTAGAGGGAAATATTTCTTCTCTATAATAAGAATATTGTTCTATATATGCTGCTTTTTACAACCTGCTTTTTTCGCGTTATCGCGGAACATTTTTATGTGCTGTTAAATATGCTGCTCCAGCCTCTTGTTAGTGTCAAGCCAGCCTTCAGAGAAGGGGCTTCCTGCCCTGCTGAGCTGCCTTTTCAGCCCTCCTCTCCCCAAGACACTTAGTTGTGAAAGGCATCGATTTACAGGTAAATCTAAAATCACCTTGCTTCCCAATACAAAATTTCAGCTAATCCTGTGGGACAGCTGTCCTGTGGGGCCTGGGCTGTCTACCCTGGCGGGACCTGGCCAGCAACCCCCAGACTCTCAGGAGAAATCGCCAGTCAGCTCTCCACAGCTTCCACATTCCCCACAGGCTACTTGCAAAGCCAACTCAGGACACCATAAACTCAAATCATCAAAACATCAGAGCTGGAATATCCTTTGGGAGACTGCCGTAGCCCCTCTGAGTTAGAAATGAGGCACCGGACCAAGAGCGGAGGAGCTACAGCCCACGCTGGGCCAGGGAGCGGGTGGCAAGGTGAGGACTCAAGCTTTTGTCTCTTAGCCAAGCCCAGTCTTTCCTGGCCATCATCTCTCCTGCCCATCCATCCTGCAGAGTGAAGTCTCCATGGCATTCCTGAGCCCCAGCCCAAGGATCAACCCTGGAAGATATGGCTGCCCCCGCAGGCTCCTGGATCCAATCCGGGCTACACATCCCTGGGTGTGGTGTGGTTATAACAGCTGCCTCTCTGGCTCTCTGCAGTGGCCCTGCCTTGGGCAAGTAAACATTCCAGCAGCAACAGGCTTTCCTGTCCCTAGGGCCTAGCTGGTGAAGTGTCTGGGCTCTGGAGGAGCAAAACAGACAGCAACTTTGTAGACTGTCGCTAAGCCACAAAGACTTCCTCCTGGCCTCCAGGATCTCTGAGTCACGGAGAAGATTGCAGTGTTTGGAGCCGCCCCAGGAGTCTGGGACACCCCTGCTCTTCCAGCTGCACTGTCATTCAGAGATGCCCTTAGGGCCTGACCGCCAGGAGTCTCTGGTTACCAGGGGAACCTGAAGAAGGCTTTGCTTCTGTGTGATTAGAGAAGTCACAACCCAGAGCGTGCCTTGGGAATGGTTCTTCCAGCTGAATGCCAGCTCACTCAGTGAGAATCGGGAGATTATCCAGCACCCCATCTGCAGTTCTTGGGAGTCTAGGGCTCTGTGGGGCCCTTGCATGTAAGCAGCACGAATGGAATTCCAAGGCCTTGTTCTGCCCTCTTTACTGAGCCTGAGCCCCGGCCTCAGGGATCCCCCAGGCCCAGGCCTAAGGCGGAGCTGGGGCTGACTGCTCTTCTCATTCTGGCAGCTGCAAGGTGCTTCCTTCCCGCCCACAACTCTGATTTAGAGGGGAGGCCACTTTCATTGGTTGTCTAGCTGGTGTCTTTCTTCCAAGGGGAACCATTTGGTGGGATGTGAGCCTTCTCCAAGTGCAGGTCCCTTAGCTCTTTTTCTGCATCAGAAAGTGCACGCCGCCTTGTTTCACCTTCAATCCACTTGCTTCTCCTGCAGATTTTTTATGTGTGTGTGTGACACACAGGACCAAAAAATTCTTGGCGGGCCACCATATGTGCTGAGATCTGACCCAGTTTTCTTATCTTCTTAGAGTCAAGAGAACAAGACAGTGACTGACCCTGGGAGAAATGACAGGGGGCAAACTCTCCAGTTTAACGCGAGATAATAGATCATTCCTGACTTTCCTGATGATTGGCAGCAAAGTCCCATGCCCCCGAACCCTTTACTCCAGCATCCCCTCTGTCAGGAAGCCTTGGCTAACTCTCACACCCCACCTCTGGGTTAGGAAACCAGAATTCTTATTCTCCAATCTTTATGGGCTTCTAAAGGCTTTTCTGATATCCACTCCACTCTGCCAGAGACAGTATCTATTTTCACCACTGCAAGCCGACAAATGTAGAGTGCTTTTCTACCGCTGCTGTGGGGAAATGAGAGTGAGGCCTCTGAAGGAGGGGCACGCCCCTCTTGACGTGCCTGGTGCATCCAGTCTAGGCAAGGGCACAGTTCTGAGCCTGGCTGCCAAGCAGGGGGAGTTGGAAGGGAGGGTAGAGACCAAGGGAGGGGAGAGGAGGGGTAAGTGAAGAGAGCAGAGAAGGGGTGCACTGGACAACCAAGCCACAAACTCACCAATTCTGCTGCGTGCAGTGGCAGACGAGGCCAGAGGGGGAACCAGGCTCTGTGGAGGTCAGCACTGCCTGGCTCTGCCTCTGCGTGAAGGCCAGCGGTGCCGATTTTTCAGGCAGGACCAGCTTCATAATTTGTTCAAAAATTATTAAGAACTTCAAGGCAGAGACTATAGTGGATTGCAGCAGGTATGGGGCCTCGGGCAAACGCAGAGGTTGCATGGCTGTGGGGCCTCCCCGGTTCTATGGCCGAGACTGGTGTTTTGATGGGTCACTGGGCTGATGGAGATGCAGTTTACTGACATTAAAAATGAATTGGGGAGAGCGGGGAGAGACATGATAGAATTAAACCAAGGGATGGAAGTTACATCAATAACAGCTATTGAGCCTGCTCTGTATCAGGCTGTCTTCTACCTAGGTGCCTAATGTATGTTATCTATTCGATCCTATGACAGCTCTAGGGGGTAGGTACCACCATCCTCTTCGTCATCATCATCATCACCATCTCCCAGATGACTAAGCTCAGGAACTGAACAGGTAAGTCACATAACCATTGTAACCCTTAGTTAACTGACAGGTTGAGTAATTGGCTCAAAGATGTAAAGCTCCTCAGGTGGAGGATGCCGGTCCAGGGCCCCCGGCCCCAGCCATTTGACAATACTGCCGGTCTGTGAACACAGAGCCCGTCTCAGCAAAGGAGTGCTCCCTATGAGGAACCATCTTCCTGCAGTAAAGAATGCTCTAACAGACATATCCAGAGAGACATGGGCTAGAGACATTTGAAAATAAACAAGAGGGCCCTTCGTGGAGGGGAACATGGCATTGCTGGGAACTTGGATTAAATAATAGCAATCTTAATAATAAGAGTTAACACTCCATAGTGGTGATAAGTCAGGCACTATGCTAAACACTTTACGAGCATCTTTAGAGCCCAGGATATTAGTACCTGGTCCCCATTACACAGAGAAGATGAGAAGCCCAAGGTCACAGAGCTTGGAACTGGCACACATGCAGTCAGAGATGGGACTTGAACTCAGATCCAAAGCCCTTGCTTTCAACGGCCATATAATATCAGGTGACTTTTAAGGCCCCTCCCACCCCAAGACACTATAATTCTAAATCTCCATGGGGAGACGATACTGTACCCACCCATGCAATTTCATTTTAGCCTGTCTTGATATTTTTACCAAGAGCTTGGAGACTGCTGGGGCCCCCGGAATCCGTTCCCATCTTGAATCAGTCCCCTGGAATGTTGGCCCAAACCCTGGCCAGAACGTTCTGATTCTCTCTCCCTCGCATTTTACAATCAGGATTTCATCTAAGTGCCTGTGAAAGGCTCGTGCTCAGATTTCATCTGTATTTAAACAGACAGCTTCGTGAGTGTTGGCATGATGTCCAGAAAGCTCACTAACTCTCACTTTCTCTGAGCCAGGAAGTCCAGGGCAGCCCCTGTATTCAGACTAAACCCCATGTTGGCCCCCTGAAGTCACAGTGCTAAAGCCACAGGTTGAAGCAGTTTTGGTTTAGGATTAAACTGGAGCCTTCTCCACTTTTCTCTCTCTACTTCCAAACCAGCCCCCAAGGTTTTGTGATCATTTGGCCCCAGAACTACAGGCACCAGCAGATTCTTAAGGATCTGACCCTAAAAACCATATGCTAGGACACCCATCTCTGGCTCCCTTCTAGATACTCAGCTCTTCCACAGATTTATCATGTCACTTGTATTAGTTCCCTGCAGTTGCTATAACAAAGTATGACCAACTACGTGGCTTGAAACAATAGAAATTTATTCTCTCACAGTCCTGGAGGCCAGGAACCCAAGACCAAGTCGTCCATAGGGTCATGCTCTCTCAGCTCTGGTGGAGGATCTGTTTCAAGCCTTTCTGGTAGCTTCTAGTTGCCAGAAATCCTTGGTGTTTTTCAGCTTGTAGACATATCACTTCAGTCTCTGTCTGGTGGTCTCATGGGGTTCATCCTGTTTGTCTCTATGTCTGTTCCTTCTCTTTTTATATGGACACTAGTCCTAGTGGATTAGGGTTCACCCCTAATCCTCATCTTAACTTAATTACATCTGCAAAGCCCTTATTTAGGTCACACATACAGGCGCCAGAGTTAGCATTTCAACATATCTCCCTGGGGGATAGAATTCAACCCTCAACATCACCCATACCTCAGTCAGTGTGTATACTGCCAGGGACAATTACGTGCCATTTCCTATGCGTGGGCTTAGTTAATCATGTGATCATCACCTGGACCTTACGAAGTAGGTTCTAATAACATTCCCAGTTTACGGGTGAGAAAACAGAGGGTCAGAGAGAGTAAGCAGCTTGCAGAAAGTCACACACGGCTCCCAGGAGCAGACCTAAGCAGCACTGTACTCAGTACGCAGTGAGCAGGGGAAAAGGGAGTCTGAGCCCTTGGGTCAAGAGCTGCCCTAACCACCTTGGAGAGCAGCTGGGAGGATCGGAACCACGACTTGTGCTGGCCCCTCGGAAGCCCCGTATACGCGCATTTATTGCCCATCCACCTGGCCACTGCTTCCTTCAAGTCTTTGCTCAAATGCCACCATATTAGAGAGAGCTTCCCTGATCACGGTATCTAAACTAGCACCATCCATGCTACCATCCCCCTGATCTCTTTACCAGGATTTCTGACTACTTGGCATGTTTCTTTGTTTAGGGTCTATCCTACCTGCTTTAGATAGAATGTAAACTCCAAGGGAGCAAGGCCTCTGTCTCTTCTGTTCCCTGCCGCAGCCTTAGAGCCTACCACAGTGCCTGGCACATAGCAGGCACTCAGTAATACTTGTCAACTGAATAAATACATAGCTAACGTAAAGTGGCAGTTTACATTAAGCTAACTGGAGTGGAGGAAGAATAGTTTCTTACTAGAACCTAAGTTCCATGAAAACGGGAAATCGTGGCCATTTGATTTATTGCTATATCCCCAGTGCCTGGCACAAAACAAGGTACTCAATCAACATCTGTTAAATGAATGAATGAGGAAAAAGGCTGCTAGATAGACAGAAACCACACTGTCCCTTGCTCTGAGAAGCAAGAAGCCCAGGGAGGCTGTGCTTGAACCTGGGCTGGACCTGCAAGGATTTTGGAAGGTGGGAAAAAGAAGAAGAGTCTTTTAGCTCAGAGAGGCGGAGAGCTTGGGTGGTGTGAGCAGGTGAGGTGGCGATGAGCAAGGCCTACTTGCAAAGTCAGGAGGCCTGCCCGATTTGAACAAGGCTGGTGTGGAAACTAGAGAGGCGCATTGGTTGCATCTGATTACGCATTACTTAAATGGCAGGGGAAGCGAAACCATATTTTATTCCCAGCTATGTGCATCAGGGACTTCACTAATGAACGATTTAAACTGTGGAATAATGAGAGCTATCGAGTTTATCTTGTCCTCCTCCACCCCCTCAGTATTACCAATAATCCCAGGCTGCACCAAGGCCAGGGCATGTCTTGAAATACCTTCTTTTCAGGCAATTAAAGCACATCCAATTTTATAAGTCTGAATGTGTCAGAGGATTCTGGTACCTCCATCATTGGGCCTGGAGACCAATATTTTCTCATCAAACCTAATGTAATGGGCCTGTAAGAGGAGCCGACATCTGGGTGATAAAACAGACGTGTTTTCTCCTGGCTTCTGGTGGCTGACGTGCTTTTCAGCCTGACTCTCTGAGGGGTGCAGAATTTCAGGGACAGGGGACACTCCCTCCCTTCCAGCTTCCTGTAATGCAGGTCAGCACCTCTCATTTCATTTCTTTGGATAAAGCTGCCTCAAATTCAAACCGCCCCAGGAGAAGCAACATACTGGTTTAAACTAATACTAACTGTGCAAATGACTAAGCTGAGAACTTTGGTCCCTTGAGGGCAGATTTTAAAGAGCAATGAGAGGACAGATGGTGTGGAGAAAGAATGGATTTCGTATAGGCCAGTTCGTCCACTTACTACCCATAAGGCTTAAAACAAGAGAATTAACCTCTCATTTGTAATAACAGAAGAGCCCAGCTTGGGCCAGACAGAGCTGCCTGCAGGCCCCCTACTGTGCCAATCCCCACCCCCACCTCTGCGCCATTTCTCAGGGACCTTTTGGTCTGGAAAGTTCCTTTTCCCTTTTTCTACCTGGCTCCTTCTCTTCTTTCTGCATGTCTTCCCGGAGTTGAATGGCCAACTCTGTGTTCATAGAGTAAAGTCGCCACCCCCAGCGCCTCACACACACACACACACACACACCAGCTGGGGAGAACCTAGAAGGCAGGTTTGGGCCACCATTAAAGAATCAGCAATAATTGAGAATTACTTCTGCTAAGGAAAAAAATCTCCAAAATGCAGAAATAAAGCAAGAAAATGACTGCACACCCTGTGGCATGCTGCAGCATCCACGCTCACAAAAGGCTTATTTAATACTCTAAGAAAACTCACCTGTGTTTGACTTTGCTGTTTACTGTTGAATAGAGCCCGGACGCTGAAAGTTACATGTTAACTTGCAGATTTTGCCCCATAAGGATGATGGTGATTTCTTCCTGGTAAGAAAGATAACCTATGACTTTATTGATATGCAAAACATTAACCAGTTTTGTACCTAATGTAGAAAACTTATTCTAACATTCTTTTTCTTTATCTCTTGCCTAGAAATACCTCAACAATGCTACAAATCAGCTTTTTCATCTTACTTTTTCCCGCATTACTTAATGAGTTGAATAAGCCTTTGATTTCTGTTCATTCCATATTTTATAAGGGCCATGTTTTTTAACTTTTTGGAAGTTACATCTTTACATCTTGCACAAATTTTAAGAGACCGAATAAGAACAGCCCCCAATTGCCATGTTTTCTTAAGAGCTAAGTGTTACGCTAAATTTAAACTTCATCGCGAACTTTTAAAGCAGATCTTTATTTCATCCATGAAGCATCTCAGGCTCAGAGAGTCTTGGAAGCTTGATGAAGCCAGGGACACACACCATGAACCAGAAACTTTACCTACTCTCTTGGGGGTTTGGCCAAGCACCACACAGACCCTGAACTTCTGAATTCCTGGCTTTCACGTGAGGGAGAAATAAACAGCTGTCTTATGTAAGGCACTGTTATTTCGAGTCTCTATTGTTTGCAACAGTCAAAAAGAAAAAAAAAGGATAATAAATGGAGCCACTTTAAAATGAAGCCGGAGCTGCCATGCCTCGTATGTCTCATGCCTCAAATCTTTGGAACGTTCAAACAGGGCAAAATAACCTTTGGGCTGGGCCTAAAGTAACAAGAAAGCAGATGTCGCGACCAATGGACTGAACATTAAAAACGGTGTTTAGAATTAGTGTCACTATTATGTCATCTGCACCAACAGCAAGGCCCTCCTTCTATTGATTTAATTGTGTCCCTTCCCTTTCTCGTAACTCCCCACTGCCTTTGTCTCCTAATTAAAACTCCGTTTGGGCTTCTGCCTGCACCAGTGTGTCCTGAATAGCGATTCTTTGATCTCAAATAAATGCTCATGGCCTCTCACTTTGAAAGGCCTTTTATTTTCAGGTCAGCACAACGGAAAGTAGTCCTAACTGATGCGGAACAAAGAAAGTGGAGAGGGAAGCTAAGAGGCAAGCTTGGCCTTCCTCACAGAAGTGCCCGGGGGTGGCCGCGGTAATCAGATCCAAGCAGACAGGCCCTGGAGAGCCCGGGGCCCGAGCTGTCAGGGAGACAGATGCCAGACGGGCCTGCCGGCCACCACTCGCCCAGACTTGCGTCACTGAACTCCCTGCCAGGCCTGCCCTGCCCACCGATTTTATGGCGCTATTAGGAGCCATCTGCAAAGACATTATGGCTCCACACAGGCACCCGCAGTCTCTCTCCTCTTCTCAGTGGAGAGAAATGGTGCGTCACCAAAACTGTAATGAGGAAATTAGGCGCTGGGTTCTCTTCTCAGCGAGCGTTCTGCACCCCGTCAGCAGTGCGAGATCAGAACGTGTCCATCTCTTCGCCAGCGACTGACAGGGCAGGGTGCAGAGCCTCGGACCTTGCCAGAAATTTAAAATTCAGCTTTGCCTCCTCCTAGGCCTCTGGAGAAGGAGAAGGATTCATTCCCCTGCGGATGCGGAGCAGGCTCGGGAGACCTGGGAGCAGGCGTTATTTGGTGGAGGGCTTTGAGACCCTTTGAATGAAGCCCACCAACGGGGCGTTGCTGTCGGCCAGACTGCATCGGCCTCAGGCACCAGGGGCCCACTTCTCGGATGATGTCCTGGCTTGGCCACATCCTTTGCTATGTGATCTTGGACACGGTGTTCCCCACCTATAAAATGGAAATTATGATAGTTCCTGTGTCCAAAGACTGTTATGAAGACTAAGTGGGATATTCTAAGTAAAGTTTTTTGATGCCAGGCACACAGTAAGTGCTCAAGAAAAGCTGCTTGTTACTGTTAAGAGGTAATAATACTACAAGGTAACACTCAGAGCTCCCCCACGTGCTAGACACCGTAGTACGCGCTCTATATATTTTTATCCTCGCAGCTCTGTGAGAACTATGACTATCAACCTGCCCCTGTTTTATTGATAAGGAAACCGAGGCACATTGGGGGTTCAAATCCAGGCTGCTGCTCCACGGTGCACGCCTAAAAAAAAAGGAGGAGGGAGGGGATTCTGACCCCTCGCTACCTGGCCTCAGGCTTCAGCCTCCTGCCCACCTCAGGCTTATAAAACACTGCTGCCTCCTTCTCCCCCAGCTCTGCCTCCGCTGGCCTCTGGGCACCTTCTCGGCCTTTGCCGGACGCCAGCTTCTCCCGCACACAGCCCTCGCTTTTGCTGTCGCGCTGGCTCCTTCGGTAAGGTCTTGTCGATTCCACGGTTCCCTCGTTTTCTCTCTTTCTGCAGATTAGACTGCAGGCTCCACGGAGGCGGGCAGACCACCTCCCCGTGTGACGTCTGGGGCACAGCAGGCAGACGATGAATACTGAAAGGGTCATTAGTCTGAGGAGAATTCCGAAAAGCGATCCCCCTTCGGATGTGGCATGCCTCGACTGACCCCGTGCCACCAGGCCCTTCCACGTGAGGAGCAGAGCTGGCATGTGTGGAGCCCTGCTACATGCCTGGCCGTTCAAAGCACCTCACGGGCATCATCTCATTTAACCTCACAACCACCTAATGTATCTGAATCTGCTCAGGCTACCACAGCAAAGTACCATGAACTGGCTGGCTTAGATAACAGAAATTTATTTTCTCACGATTCCGGAGGCTAGAAGTCCAAGATCAAGGTGTTGGCAGGATTGATTTCTTCTGAGGCCTCTCTTCTTAGCTGGCAGACGGCCTTCTTGTCTGTGTGTCTTCACATGGTCTTCCCTCTGAGTGTGTTCCCTAATCTCTTCTTATAAGGACACCTGTCATTTCGGATTAGGACCCTCCCCAACGACCTTGTTTTTAATTACCTCTTTAATTACCTTAATTACCTCTTTAAAAACCCTATCTCTGAATGCAGTCACGTTTTGATCTACTAGTGGTTATCCTTTATTTCAAGTTATAAATCTTGGGGGGACACAATTCAGTGCATAACAGGGTGGGAGATATTATCCCACTTTTCAGTTGAGAAAACCGAGGCACAGAAAGAATGGGTAACTCGTGCAGCTCCACAGTTAACAGAGGTCAGCCAGAAGAGCCTGACTCTGCAGTCCGCACATGAAACCACCGCCCGTATCCCGCCTCAGCTCTCAGAGGCTGGTCTCGAGCTATCAGCTTCTCCCTACAGCTGAGGAGGTCAGGACTCAGAAGAAAACTCTTGCCCAAGGCCATTTCACTGACAGGTGGCAGAACTAAAACTCCAACCCAGGTGTCCTGGCCCTGAGCCCAACTCCTCTTCACCCCGCCACCTCTGCCCCCCGAACTCAGCTCCTTCTCAAGGAATAGGGGATAGTAATTGGTCCCTAGAAGGTAAAGAAGAATTTAGAAATGAAAAGCAATTTTGACTTTGGCATTACAGTAAGGGAGATTAATGGAAATATGGTTTCCTCTAGCACCTCTGACACATGACTTTTACAAATGGCAGGAGCTGTGGTTCAGAACTGCCCCAGGCAAAGCTGGGAAGAAGGCAGTGGAGTTGGCCCCCTAAGATTGCTTCCTGCAGCCCTTCCCTTGCAGCAACTAGTCGCCATAATAATAATAATAGCACTTTCCAAAGGATTACTGTGTGAGAGCGTGGTCCTAAGTGTTTTATGCACTAATTAATTTAATCCTCTCAACAACTCTGTGGGGTAGGGAGTGGCATTATTATCATCCCTAGTTTATATATAAGGAAGTTGAGGCACAGCCCTTGCCCAGGGTCCCATAGAGAGTAACTGGGGGAGGCTGGATCTAAACCCAGGCAGCTGGCTCCCAGCCTAAGCTCTGAGCCACCCCTTCACACTGTGGGGGTGGATGACCGACAGGAAGATAATGGGTTAACTTTCTCCAACTACTTCTTCACTCATTCACTGCTCATGCATTCACTGAGAACTTATTACACCTACTGTGCTTGCTCTGGCCCAGGCCAGCACTGGGGTCCACCCTCCAGTCCTGGAGGGCAGGGACCTCATAAAGGTGTGTCCAGAATGCTCTGGGGCAAAGAGGGGAATTCATAGTCTGAGGAAGTCAAGGAAGGCTGGATACGGGTAGTGACGCTGGGACTTGAAGGGTAGGTGGGAGTGTGCCAGGCAGAGAAAGGGGTAGAACCCTACACCGGTATGTGTGGAGATGGGGGTGGGCTGGGTAGGAGGAGAGCCCAGGGGTGGAGCTGGTTGGGCCATACTAAGGGTTTTCATCCTAGAAGCCATGGCATTTTAAAATCCCTGTGGGACTTAAAGCAACATGGTCTTCAAGCACTATAGTAGCTTCCCAAGTCCACACTGTGGCCTCCCAGCCCTGGCCCCCGACCTAGCCTCATCTCCTACCTCTGGGTCCCTCCCCATCCGCCTCCAGCTCTGCTTGCCTCCCTGTTCTTCCCTAAGCAGCCAGCCATATGACCTAGATGTTGGTCTTGCCTCCTCCTCTGTTTGGAGCTGTCTTCCCCTCTTGTGCAGCTCTGTTTAGTCAGCTGATTACATTCAGCAGAGCTTTCGCACGGCTCTCAATAAACACTTGTTAAATGAATGAATAAACTCTACTTTATTATATTCCGATTCATTGAAGGTAAGTACATATATAAACAGCTCTCAGCCATTCAGTTGTGCTGAACAATGAACCAGGACACACTCTCCCCGTTCAGACGATCCTGCTTGCCCCTTTCACTCTGGGCCGTGCCACCTCCAGAACGGGTCTGGGCTGCAATCAGAGTGAGGCTGCTTAGCGGATGAGCTGCTCCTCAGCCGGAGCTGCATCTAACGTCCCTGCTGCCACTGACTCGTCTCAGCGGCAGAAAAGACGCTGCGCGATTGGGGGAATTGAAAAGCTGTTGGGAAAGTAAAAAACCCAAGCTGAACTGATAGACAAAACACCTTCCAGCACCTTCAGCGTGTTCCTAATGCTGGAAAAGCCGAGAGGGAAGTCCTTCCCACTTCTCCCTACACCGCCCTTTGCCCCTGGGGGCGGGGCGGGGAGGGACAGGGAGAGTCAGGAGCTGCTGTGAGACGGTGGCCTTAGGACGAAATGAAACCACTAGCCCTGTTATTAAGGAAAGGTGATCCTAACAAATTTTGGGTAGTCAAAATAGCAATAAAGATTTTGATGGAAAAGACAAAAAAAAAATTTCTTTCCCTGGAAGCAGAGTGTCAAAAAAAAGTTGTTTTGATATTTGTGAATTCATTCGTGCCACACTCAGTGCTGGCCTCTTGTCTTCTCATCGACTTCAGAGCGGCAAGGATGAAAGACAACTGCGGGTTCCCAAACCTTGCCCCCTAACTCAGTGCTCAAGTCTATTTCTCATGTTATCATTATTCTTTCCGAGTGACAGCGTTAGCTGGGGAAGGAAGAGTGACAACTCCGAAACAGCTACTCTCTTCTACCCTACGAGGCGAAAAGAAAACATGGTTCGAAATTTTAAATGCGAGCCAACAACTGGTTTTCAAATAGTTATTTAGAGATAGCGAGGGTGAGGAACTCGAAAGCAGATGTCTTCACACCTCAGGAGAGAGATTTTTCTCTTAGAAAAAACTCAGGTGGCGATGCTGAGGATGAAATTGGGATGCCAAGCTTCCTGGGATTCTGTGGACGTGGTGGATGGTTTTACTCTCCCAAAATGTGCAATTTGCGAGGAGCCCCTTGGGGTTAGGTGATTGTCTGGCAGCCTTTTCTGGCTCTATCGACAGTGGGCTCAGGAGGTTTACTCCTTGAAGATTGCAAGGCAAAGTGATTTCCCAATATTTGCAAATTGGCAAGCTGTGAAGTAAATTTTGAAAAGGCAGATGGGGGCTGGAGAGCCCAGAGAAGCGATGGCTTGAAATCCTCATTTAGAGGCGCTCGCCGAGGCAGTCTCCGTTTGAACACTAGATGGCGCCAGCAGCCTTCCCGGGCTGAGCTGCCTGCAACAGCGCGGCCGGATCCGAAGAGCTGGCTTTCCCAGCGCGAGGTCCCCAAAGAAGCGACTGTGAATACAAACCCGAAAGGACTTCCCGCCGCCTCGGGAACACGCAGGATGGATGTGTAAGGTGATCAGTGATGTGTCTAGTTCTGGATGACAGCACGTGGCCAGTCAAAATGTTAAGAACCACCGCTCTGCCTTGTTTTCCAATTGCTTCTTACGAGAAAGGATTTCCTCATTGAGACTCTATTTTTCTGCCTTTACCTCCTCACGGGATAGCATACCCCCCACCAGTTACCGGAGAGCTTCCCTAAAAGATGTTACTCCTCTGTGTGCCAGAAACTGCTTGCTGTCCACCAGTATTTGTTTTCTTCTTCTTCACCCCTTGACAAGGAGCTGCCCGGCGTCACACAGTACACGGCAGTCACAACCCACAGGACGGGAAGAGGCACTAAGAAGCTCTTTGGGAAGCTCAAATGGGGGAGCTAGCCCACCTCCAGTTTTTTGGGTCATACCTGTAGTGTGACTGCTGTGTCTGAAGTCAGACATTATCCCCCAAACTTGGGAGATGTCTCCATGTACAAAGGGACATAAAAAATTACCTGCATGAGACTTCAAGGTCAGATAATAGTCGTTTCATGTTATCATTCTTAGAACCAGTACTTTACGTTTGTTTTTTCTGTCCTCATTCTCTACTCCCTGGGCAACTGCCTTATGTGATTTATAGCATCCTTGAATTCACATTATCCAAGGAGGGGAGAATGTATTCTTGAACATGTATACAACACATTACATGCATGTATATGTACATATATGTGTATGTATGTGTACATGCATTTGAATAGAAATGTACTTACAACACACACACACACACGCACACACACACACACACATCCCTAATCCAACATTAACACTGTGAATTAGAAATTCAAAGTCCATGCACAATAGACAAAGAACTCGAGGTTTCACATTGGGTTGGGGGCAGAATATGGCCTCCATCCCAGGCATCTTGACTCATGGCCAGTCCTTCCAGCAGAGCATGCATATATTTTTAATTCACATAAATGATTTATTAGTCAGGATTTAGCAAGAAAATCAGAAACCACTCTAGTCCTTTCAAACAGAGGGAATTTAATATAGGGAACTGGTTAGACAAGTGATGGGAGAACTGAGAAGCTAAACATGACGATGGGCGGACCCAGAGATCACTCACCACTATCGCCCCTAGGGCTGGAGGGACAATGGGAAGAGTGACATTACCAGAGTTTAGAGCTAGGGCTTACGAGTGAGGCTCCAAAGTGGGGACTGCCAGGTGGGATGTGAAACAACTGGGGGAGGAACCTTCCGGAAAGAACCAAAGCCACAGAAAAGGCATAGGGACTGTGGGAGTACCACAGAAATAGAGAAGGGAAAACACCCTGGCTCTCCTTCTCCCGCCCCCAGTCTTCTACCAGAGCTTCCTATTGCCTCAACCAATCCGGAACCTGGAGGCAAGGGAGCCTGGGACTTGTAGTTCTCTGCGGTACAGAGAGGAGCAGGGGAAGGGCCAAGGTAGACTGAGAGGGGCAGTTCATGGGCAGAACGTAGTTATGCGCTGTTATGCCACACTGTGTGTGTGTGTGTGTGTGTGTGTGTGTGTGTGTGTGTGTTTAGGATAGCATTGAGGTGAAGCATGTACATTGCCTGTGTCAAATCTCAGCTCCTCCATTTACGAGCTATATAACAAGGCAAGTTACTTGTGCCTCTCTGTGCTTCTGTTTCTTCCTCTGTACATTGGGGATAATAATGATGTATATAAAACCTCATGAAATTTGTGAGGACTTACATGAGTTAATCTACATCAAGTGCTTAGATGGTGCCTGGCACAGAGAAAGCATTCAGTCTCATCCACCAGGTTTTTAAAAAATGTGTCCATGTTATATGTCTGCGCATCTAGTCTGAGACATCTCGCTGCTGTACACATTCCTACAGTACGTGCCCACCACATTTTATCCAGGGAAGCACGAGGCAGCTCCGATCCTCTGCCCACACTTGTTGGAATGCCTGGAGTGGAAGATGTGTGTTGAAATCAGGCAAGGCCATATTTCAGTGACAAAATCAAAGGGCTTCGTGTAACTGCCGTGCGAGATTGTAGTAAAACCCACGATGGCACCTTTAGGGTCGACTCGAAAGCAGGGTTACTTTGAAGTATTTGCACTCGGTAATATTCACTTGACTGAATGTTAACCTTTCAAAGATGAAAATAACTCGTCTGTGTTCTTCTATCACAGTGCAAGTTCCATAAGAGTAGGGTCCATGTCTCACTTCGCTGATTGAACCCCTCCCCCAACCTCCACAGCTGCCCCGAGGTTTGGGCATTGCTATCGGCTGAGGAAAATGAGGGTCAGAGAAATTTTAAAAACTTTCAGTGGCTGAGCCAGGATTGAACCCAAGCCTGGGCTCAGTCATTTCGCCAAAACTGCCCCTCTCATGGCAGTAGTGGCTGGTGGAGGTGGAGCGGGAAGTCTCTTGTGGCTGGGAGTGTGGGCTGATTCCATGGGCCTGACACCTGGGTGATAATGGCCAGAATCAGTTGCAGACAGCCAAAAGGCCACAGGCAGAGCCAGAGATGGGGTCAGAGCCAAGAGCATATGAGGAGCGACTCCAGGTCTGGGACTGCCCACGGGAATGCTGGGAATTCTTGCCTGAGGGCAGAGCTAGTGGGAGGGGGAGGCAGGCCAGAAGGACTGAGGTCTGGATAGGAGGAGGGAGAGCTGGCAGCTTTGTATGATTTCGTTGAGTGATGACCCTAATGCCCATTTGCGTCAGTATAAATTGTTGCATTTTGTAATCGAAAGCACTGAGACCTCTTCACCCAGGAGGTTTGAACAAATTCGTGGCTCGGCCAGTTTGGAGTGTGGTTCATTTGGACAATTGCTCTGCATTTCCAGGGGTGGATGCCAACCATTTATCTCTGCCTTGTTGTCTCAGCAGGTCTAGAGTCAACGCTAACAAGAGCAGATTCATTGTCCTAAATCACCATTTCTATCGTGTTGCTTCTTGCTTAAACCCCTGTAATGACCCCCTCCCACATTACCTTCAGGGAAAAGGCCAAACACCACACCTGGAATGGCCTCAGTGTCCTTCGCAGTCAGCCCTCAGCCTACCTTTCCGGCCTGACCCTCCTTCACCTCCTATATATAGTCTAAGTGTGTTTGTTCGTTCATTTAATATTTACGGAGTGCCTCCTGGATGCTGGGCACTGAAAGGTTATGAGGATTAAGATTTGAGCTGTGCTAGTGTTTGAATGTTTGTGTCCCCCTCCCCTCAGATTCATATGTTGAAATTCTAATGCTCAATGTGACGTTATTAGAAAGTGGGGTCTTTGGCAGGGACTTACATCATGGGGCAGATCCCTCATGAATGGGACTATCACTCTATAAATGAGACCTGACAGCCCTCCTTACCCCTTCCACACATGAGAGGACGGCGTCTACAATCCAGGAGAGAGCGCTCGCCGGAACCCGACCAGGCCGGCACCCTGATTTTGAACTTCCAGCCTCCAGAAGTGTGAGAAATAAATTTCTATTCTCTCTCTCTCTCTCTCTCTCTCTCTTCCACCTCCTCTCTTGCCTTCACTCCTCTCTGAGCCTTGGCTTTGTTCTGCAGATTCTCCCTGCAGACCTACCCTCTCTGTGGGCTCCTGTTTGCAGGTGTCTTCAGTAGGACCAGCCCCACCTCAGCCTGAGTCTTCTCAATTGTCAAGCACAAAGTCACCCCCTGATGTTCCCTCTCCGGCATTCTTTGTTCAAATTCTCTAGAGAAACTGCTTGTCCCTCAGGGGCTCATATGGTCAGGAGTGGGGCCTCCTCCAGGTCTCTCGGTGATGCAACGGAGAAGAAGGGAAGTGGGGTGGGGCAGGGGAGGCCACAGTCTCCATGACAACTCTTTGGACAAATCTTTGATACAGGCACATCTCAGAGATGTTGAAGGTTCCGTTCCAGACCACTTCAATAAAGTGAATATTGCAGTCAAGCAAGTCACATGAATTTTTTGGTTTCCCAATGCATATAAAAATTATGTTTACACTATACTCTGGTCTATTAGTGTGCAATAGGATTATATCTAAAAAAGCAATGCCCGTGCCTTGATTAAAAATACTTTATCGCTGAAAATGCTAACCATCATCTGAGCCATTGGAAAGTCATAATCTTTTTCCTGGTGGAGGGTCTTGCCTCGATGTTGATGGCTGCTGACTGATCAGGGTGGTGGCTGCTGAAGGTTGGGGTGGCTGTGGCAACTTCTTAAAATAAGACAACAGTGGAGTTTGCCACATCAATTGACTCTTTTTTTTTTTCACAAACCATTACTCTGTAGCACGTGATGCTGTTTGATAGCATTTTCCCCACAGAACTTCTTTTCAAATTGGATTCAATCTTCTTAAACGCTGCTGCTGCTTTATCAACTAAGTTTATGTAACATTCTCAGTCCTTTGTTTCGTTTCAACGATCTTCACAGTATCTTCACCAGGAGTTGATTTCATCTCAAGAAACCACTTCCTTTGCTCATCCATAAGAAGCAACTCATCATTCATTCAAGTTTTATCGTGAGATTGCAGCAAATTCAGTCGCATTTTCAGTCTCTGCTTCTAATTCCAGTTCTCTTGCTTTTTCCACCTCATCTGCAGTTACTTTGTCCACTGAGGTCTTGAACCCCTCAGAGTCATCCATAAGGGCTGGAATTATCTTCTTCCAAACTCCATTCAATGTTGATATTTCGACCTCTTCCCATGAATCACAGACGTTCTTAATGGCATCTAGAAAGGGACATCAAAGATCACTGATTGCAGATCACCGTGATACATATAGTAATAATGAAAAAATTGGAAATGTGAGAATTACCAAAACGTGACACTGGGGCACGAAGTGAGCAAATACCGTTGGAAAAATGGCACTGATAGATTTGCTCACTGCAGGGTTGCCACACACGTTCGATTTGTAAAATCACATTATCGATGAAGCACAGTAGAGGGAAACACAATAAAATGTGGTATGCTCGTATTTTGCTGAGGAAGGAATGGGAGCCTAAGATACACTGCTTGTTCCAAATTTACCCTCAGGAGACACTTGTCCTGTGCTATCTTCTGTTATCACTCATTTCCCCAATCTGATGAGAATTGGAAGGTCTTGGAGGGCAGGAATTGTGTATTATAGTTCTTTGCATTCCCCCTTCCTCCCTATTCCCAAGCCGTGGCCCTCAGCCAGGCCTAGCTCAGGGCTGATGTTTAACGAACATTGGTGGGTTTGAGGATGCAGGCCAGGATTTCGGATCAGTTAAATTCATTTTGTTTCATGATCATAGCCTGCCGTTTGCATTGTGCCAGCCGTCTCACAGAGGCATGAAATGAAGGGCAGGGTGCACCTGGAAGCTGTGGTTCTATAGAATATGAATTTATTTAACAGCTTTTTTAAAAAATGTGGTCAAATACATATAACAAAATTTGCCATTTTAACCATTTTTAGGGGACAATTCAGTGGCATTAAGCATATTCATATTGTTGTGCAGCCATCATCACCATCCACGTTTAGAAATTTCTCCTATTCCCCGACTGAAACTCTGAACTCATTAAACAATAACCCCCATTTCCACCTCGCCCCAGCCTCTGACAACCACCCTTCTACTTTCTGTTTTTATAAATCTGACTATTCTAGTTACCTCATATAAGACACATCGTGCAACATTCGTCCTTTTGTGTCTGATGTATTTCACTTAGCCTAATGTCTTCAAGGTTTATAGCCTCGGTGAAAATTTCCTTCCTTTTTAGGGCTGAATAATATTCCATTGCATGTATATCTCACATTCGGTTTATCCACTTATCTACTGAAAGACACTTGGGTTGCTTCCCCCAAGAGCTCTTTTTAAGAAAAAAAAAAAAATTAGCACTCACCATGTGCCAGGCTTTGTACTAAATCCCTAGCGTGCATTATTTAATTAACCTTCCAACAGATTTAAGAGTCGAGTATACTTATCCTCTTTCAGGATGAACAAACCGAGGCTTGGAAAAATTAAGAAACTTTCCCCCCAGTCAGCCAGCAAGTAAGTTGCAGGGTCAGTACCCCCTGAGGGCTGCGTGATACCAGAGCCTATGAGCTTCCCACGCGCCGTTAAGTAGCACCACAGCAGTGCAATCAACAAAACCCTGAATGGGGAAACTCTACAGAACAAATGACCCAGTGTTTTCAACAAATAACATGAAAGGGAAAAAAAGAAAAAGAAGGGAACCTAGAGATCAAGAGAGATCTAATAGACAGATCGACCAAATAAAATGATTGGATTTGTTTGCATCCTTATTTCAAAGAAACCAGTTGTTCAAAAAGTAAACAATTGGGGAAATTTGAGCAATACCTGTATACTGCTCATGATATTAAGGTATTATTATTTTTTGGAGTATGAATGGTGTGATGATCGCATCCTAAAAAGAGAGTGAGAGTCTTAGAGGTATGAATGGAAATAGAGATGAAATGTATGATGTTGGTGTCTAGAATTTGCTTCAAAATAAGATTGGCTTTGCGTCGATAATTGTTGGAACCTAGAAATGAAACAAGAATTAAGAGACATATCAACCAAATGCCATGTATTGGTCCTTGCTTTGATCTTGATTCAAATAATCAAGTGTGAGAGACAATCCAGGAGGCAATAGGGAAATCTAAACTCCGAATTTTTTAATGATATTAAGGAACTATTGTTAATAACCTTAAGTGTGCTGATGGCATAGTGGTTGTGTTCAGGAAAAAAGGCATCCCTAGTTTTTAGAGATACATACTGAAACATTTATAGAGGAAATGGTATGATATCTGGGACTCGTTTCAAAATAGTCCAAGAACAGGGTGTGAGGAGAGTAACTGGGGAATATAGATCAAAAAAGATAGGCCACGTGGTGATAATTATTGAAGCTGGGTGTTGGGTAGTTAGGGGTTCATTTTACTATTGTGTTTACTTTTGAATATGCTTGGAAATTTCTATAATAAGAAGCTTAAAAGCAAACGCTTGTGAAGAAACAGTATCCCATTCTATAAATGAGGAAACTGAAGCTCTCAGAGGTTAAATAACATGCCCAACTATGCAATCTCAACTGGGCCGCCTGACCCTAAAGCTCACGCTCTTTCCTTAGCATCATAATGCAATTGTACACTGGAGCGCAGTTAGATTTGGATTTTGCAAGAAATCAGGAGCCATGCAATAGTTTGGGGGTAGGGGAGGGATGAAGATGTTCTTATCAAAATCATACCCTCTTTCAAAGAAGGGATGGGTCCTTCACTGTATTTATACTGACCACAGAGCAAAAACATAGCCCCATAAGCACCCTCTGGAGGCCACACCTTCGTGTGGTTTACACTGCGTACCGTGACTCACAGAAGTGGGTTTCATTTCTGTTTTCAGGGAAACGACTTCCTGTTTGTCCCCACCCTGAACCCCTTGCAAGATACACTGTCACTGCTGTTCCACCTACAGAATTCAACTTTTGCATATCGTTTTTTTTGAACCGTCACCAGCCCTCACCTACTCTGGTAACAGTTCTCTTTCCTTTGGCAATTGACCCCCTCCACTCCGCAGGGGACTTCCGATCACAGGACCCCCTTTCTGGCCAGAGGGCAGGTTCCCTTGGGCTGGAGTGATGGGTTCATGGGATGGGAACATCACCCTACTGAGATGGATCAGATTTCTGGGATTTCGAGCCTAACATTGGAAGAGAGGAGTTTGCTTTCACGAAGATTGGATGATGTAAACTTGAACCTGCCTGTGGTCATACTCACATGCTCCCTTCCACAACCCCCAGAGCCAGGCAGAGGAAGCTCATCTCCTGCAGTAGGAAAGTGCTCAATATCCCATGGCTGAGAAGCAGACACAGGGAGAATGCTTTTGAGTCTCTGCCTCCAGTCATGCCTGGAATCAGCTCCATTCCAGGAACCGTCGTTTCTGGAGTCAATAAATAGCCCTTTTGCTGAAATTGGCTTGACTTGAGTTTTTCTTGCTTGCAACCCAGAGCTCTGGCTAAGATTTGCTTCATTGCCCAGAGGCTTCCTTATTTGCAGCTTTTTTTCACTTTGGCTTTCACAAATGGTAATAAGTCAAGAATGCATGTGAAGATCTAACTACATGAAGAATGACTGCAGAATTATTTATTATGGTAAAAACTTTGGAAAAAACTTAGATGGCCCATTATGAGAGATCCTTCGCCAGCACAATGACTTAGTATTCCTAGGTCTAATGAGTATGTGGGTAAAAAGTGACATCTAGTGATTTTAATGCCCTGAATATGTTACCCATGCAGGGGTTCAGCTCCACCCAGAGGTCCCTATGGTTATGTTTGGGGGTCCCCATGGTGGTGTCCCACATCAGGTCAAGCACAGTTTCACTTGTCCTTTTCGGCTCTGTTTTCCTCCTTGAGACATTTTACCACTGCCCTGGGCTCTCCAGGAAAGCAAAGCTCCTCTCTGTGGAGCTATCCTTTGGGGTGGCTGCCCTGAGCTCTAGACATCAGAGCTGGGCTAGGTCTATGGGGGTGGAAGAAGCAAGGAAGGGACTCACCCCCACACTGGGCTGTGGTGTTTTCTTCTTTCTCTGTTCGATAAGCTTCTTTATTTCCTTTCTTCTGCTACTAGACCCCATGACCCAACTCTGGCCAGTCAAGGCTCTCTCTCTCCCAACAATAGTGAGTGATGAAGAAAGGACAGGGGACCCAAGCAGGACCCTTCCATGGGAAAGAGTCTCTCTCTCCCCACCGTCCCCCCTCCCCCCGCCTCCACCTTCTTTCTTTCACCCCCACTCTTATCTCCTTACTAGATTACCAGTTTATTATAAAAAAATAAAACTCAGAAGAGCCATATGGAAGAGATGCTTAGGGCAGTGTATGGGGAGAGGGCACAGAGCCTCCATGCCCTCTCTGAGTGCACCACTCTCCCCAGATCTCCACCTGTTCACCAACCTGGAAGCTCCATTCTTCTCTCTTCTCTCTCTCTCTCTTCTAGTCTCTCTCTCTCTGGAGCTCTCCTGGGGTAAACCTGTAATAAGAAACCTAAGACCTGTTAGGTGGCCTGCATTTCACCATGTGGACAAAGGCACAAAGAAAGCGGTTTGCAGGAAAGAGGGGCGGAGCAGATGCACATAGGAACAGAGAGACACTCTGGGCAGCCTAGTGCTAGATCTTCCTTGAGGTTCTGCTGCATCCCTGACCTTGGGCTTCAAGGGCACACCTTGGAATCCACGCAATCAACCCCAGTTTTGGCTGAGACTTACTTTAATTAGGCTCTGCTTTCTGGCAACTCAAAGGCTCCTAACATGTACACTGTTCTCTTTTCCTTTTCAGGCACCTGTACACAAAATCCCTCCCTTCTCCCTTAGTCACATAAAACCAACTGCCCCTAAGCAAGCCAACACATGTAAACCAATCTCTGGGCCACCAGCCCAAGCCCGGCATCATACCCAGGCAAATGAAATTCCTTTGGGCACAACCTAGAACTCATAATACCTACTCCATCGAGTCTAAATGTGATAAGTAACAATCACTAACACTAAATCGATCAAGGTTGTCAGATAGGGAGGAATTAGAGGAGCCAGTATTCACACCTATGTCTATCTGTATAGAAAGATATTTCACCATTTTCTTATTTGCACATCGACCAATCTTATTTCAAAGGAGTAATCTGTAAAATCTGTTTATAGTCAGTCTGGGGAGTATGGGGCTGAGCAGCGCCCGACCTCCAGTTCCATCCAGGCAGCATCTCTCCGGTTTGGCTGGCCCTGGCCGCCATCAGCTACCCGGTGGGAGAGGAGGTATTCTGTACCCCCACCCCGCACCATGCTTCCCTTGCAGCTGGAGCATCGGTGGCCACTCAGGGCAGGCAGCAGGGCACACAGACTCGGACACTCACCAGCTGAGATCCAAGGCTTCTTCGGGCACAAGGATAAATGAAGACAACCCTGAGGTGAGGGGACATAGGCTTGGTGTGAGGCCCAGGACATAAGCCTGCCCAGAGTGTAGAGGTCAAAGGGGAATGGCCACAAGGAGAGAAAAGGGACCCTCCCAGGCAGCTGCTCCCTAGCTGGAGGCTGCCTGAATGCCTCAGGAGTTGGGGGGTAAGTGTCCTTGAGTTGCTCACAGAGGCTGGAATGCTGCTCCGGCACCTCCCACCCCGAGCCCCTCACAGGGACTGTTGTCTCTAGGTGATTTTTCTGGGTCACTCATGAGCCTCCAAATTCAAAACCTGGGACTGGAACTCGGATTTCTGATTCTACAGGCCTGGGATTGCTGAGACCTGGGTCTCACCTGTGAGAGTCTCTGGCCTCCCCCAGCTCAAGCAGTCTGGGTTTGTATGATTCCTTGGATGTATAAATCTTGGGAGCAGTTACTCTGGCCTTTCACACCTCAGCTGTGTGTTATTAAAAGAAACATATTCACAACTTTCCCAGGTTGCATGTGAGAAAGGCATCTGAGAAAATTCTCGCCTCTGCCAAGGATGACCACAGCCGCCACCCCTCAGTGGGAACCCTCTTTGTAGTTCTTCTTCCATAAGGAGGGGTGGGCAGGCCTCAAGGAGAACTCTGACAAGACGGGCCGCGCTCCCGCCTCCACTCTCTGCCGACGCGCTCTCTCTCTCGTCACGTGCTAACAGGCTTGCAGTTCCCTCTGCTGTAGAGACCCACCCTCGACTTAGCCAGCTGTTCTTTCTCCTTACACCAGGCGTCCTGTTTCCATGGATGATTAGCGACCTTGGCAGGGCCTTGTGCTTCCAGGAGGCCTTCTGAGCACCAGCAAACCTTGATTTCCCACAGTCCTCTACAAGCCACCTCTCCGTATGCCCAGAGAGAATAGCCATCAGAAGGGACCGCCCTCCTCCAGCTGCTTCTCCTCCATCCCACCTAAGCTCTTCTTCCCGTCTATGGCCCTCGTGCTCTGACTCCTTGGGAGAGTTAACTATTATTTATGATTCTCCTTCTCCTCCCTCCTAGACCATCTGTAACAGCATTCTCCAAAGGAACAGAACCACCAGTCATGTGTGCGTGTACAGCAGGAGACAGGAGCGGAGAGAGAAATTCAAAGAATCGGCTCACACAAGTCTGGCAGGTCTGAAATATGCAGGGCAGGCCATCAGGCTGGAGACCCAGGAGGACCTGATGTTGCAGCTCGAGACCGAGGGCCATCTGGAGGCGGAGTTCCCTCTTCCTGGAGGGACCTCGGTCTTTTTCTCTTAAGGCCTTCAACTGATTGGATGCCGCCCACCCGGGATCTGGAAAGATCTTTTCTCAAAGTCCACTGTTTGGAATATTAATGCCATCTAAATAGTATCTTCACAGCACCACCTGGATTAATGTTTGACCAAATGTCTGGGTACCACAGTCTAGCCAAGTTGACACATAAAATATTCACCATCACACCATCAGTCATAACCATGGCCAAGAGTTATTGTGTGTATACCGTGACATTCATTGTACTAACCTCATCACATACAATCTCGTATTTAATCCTCTCAGTAATCCCATGAGGTAGATGCTGTTATTTTCCCTACTTTACAGAATGAGGACGTTAAGTTACATAGTGAGTGGCAGAGCTGCGATTGCAACCCAAGTCTAACTCACTCAGAAGATTATACGCTTAATCTCTAATCACCGCCTCCCAACCGCCTTCCCATTCTGACTCTCCCTAGTCCTTATTTTTATCCACATTCAATTCTCTCTGATCAAAACAAAACAAAACAAAAATTCCCCTTTTCTCTTTCCCAGGGAAATGTCTTCGAAAGAGTTGCTCCCTCTTGGTGTCTCCAGTTCTCGGTCTCGCTCCTCCCAGCGTCCTGATGTCAGCCTCTACCAGGAAACAATGTTGGCCAAGGTCAGAGATGAGGGCCATGCAACGAAAGCCGGCGGACGTGGCCCTTTCACCTATGTATTTATTATAACATAGTAGCAACTGTTTATTGTTAAAAAAAAAAAAGAATTAGAAGGTACTTTTGATCATAATGCTGCTGGTGTAAATAACCATTTGTGGTACACTTTCTGCTATAAACACATAGCAGTTACAAAAAAAAAAAACAACTTCAAGAAACTGAAGGTGTAAAAAAAGGCATAACTGAGCTCACAAACAAAAAAATCATCTTTGTAGACCAGAAACAGAAGAGAAACGCACAGTGAGTGAGGCTAAGCCCTGGGCCTGCGGGTTCCTGGGCAGAAGCAGGCGGTGGGCCGGCTCTGGTGCTTGTGTGTAACTAAGCCAGTCTGGCTGCCAAGAAACAGGATTAAAGACATTCCAAGGTGGCAGGAGCCAGGTCCCAACTTAAGGCTGAGACTAGGACCGGTAATGTCCATTTGGGACAAGAGACTGATAAATCTCCTTCGAACCACTGCTCTAGGCTCTAGCTGATGCGAAGCTGAACGTGTAGGTGGACAGTGACCAGGAGAGCACAGGAACCAGAATCTGAACCAGGCCTCCTGTGTGCTGAGTGAGCCACCCACATTGCTAATGGGCAAGAACTACAATCATCAATATAAGGTTCAATTAGAGGTAATACTGATAGAGAAAACTGCAAAACTAGACAAGTGTGAAGAGAGAAAAGAGAGAAGAAAGAAAGTGATCGAGCTTAGAAAAACTCGGCAAACCAAAAATCCAAAAAACACACCAAAAAAATCTGTCTTTAACAGATAATAACCAATAAATCAACTACTCATAAATTGTCCATTTCAAGTAAAATAAAATAGTAAAGCAGTCTAAAATTATTAAAATAAATATTGTTAAGGCATTAGATAAGAAAGTAAGGAAGTAACATGAAATAAGAATTAAGAATTGTGTTACAAAAATAGGAAGAAATGAACTTAAAAAAAAAATGGATATGAAAAAGAACCAGTTAGGGATCTTGGAAATAGGAAATGCAGTCCTTGAAATGAAAAACCTAATAGATTGGATAAAATAAAAACTTCGTGCAGTCATAAAAATAAATCGAATTGAAAGATAATACCAGGGACTTCATCCAAAACACAGCACAGAAAGAGAGACAAAAGTTTACAAGTGTATAGAACAATCAAGAGATATAGAGGGTAGATTGATAGGCTACACCATATAGCATGTAGAAGTTGCAAAGAGATAGTAGAGAAAAAATAATAGTGGGATGATGGTTCGAAATTTTCCAGAATGGTAAAAAGACTGAGCCCCCAGACTGAAAGTGCATTTTGAGTGAAGTTGCAGGATGTCCAGGATAGAACATCTTAAAGGCAATCAGAGAGAAGAGCTAGATCACTTAAAAAAAAAATGACAATCAGACTAATTTTCTCATCAGCAGTGGAGGAGGTCAGAGACAGTGATTATAACAGCTAACACTTGAATGTGCCAGGCACCACATCAACCAGTTGATGTGTATTAATCCTCACAAGAATTTCTACATAGGATTCTTTTTATCCCTTTCTTACAGCTGAGGAAACTGAGCCACAGAGAACTTTCATGGTTCTTGCCCAAGCTCTCACAGTTAGCGAGAGAAGTTGGGACTCAGTGGGTCCAGTTCCAAATGCTCATAACCACTAGTCTACACTGCTTCTCACTGTAGAGAAATATGTTCAAGGTAATGAGGGAAAATAACAATTTCAAATTTTAGCCCTAGCTAAATTAAGAAATGTTCTAGCATACAAACATTAAAAACATAGATTACTCATACACATTCATTAAGATAATTATTAATGTATATATTTCAACAAGAAGAAAAATTAACTCAAAGGAAAGGCGTGGGAGTCACAAAACAATGATCAATTGATCATCTGTTTTGGTACACTTAACTATGAAAGTTTAAAATGTTGAATTTTTTCTTTTTTATTGAGATATAAATGACATATAATGTTATATTAGCTTTAGGTGTACGACATGATTCAACATACGCATATATTGTGAAATGATCACCACAATAATAAGTCTAGTTAACATCACCTCACATGGTTACAATATTTTTTCTTGTGATGAGAACTTTTAAGATCCAGTCTGTTAGCAACTTTCAAATATACGACACAGTATTATTAATTATTAACTACATAAAATATCGAATATTTAAAGAAGAGATAAAACAAAAACTTAGGCAATAACAAGATGAGTAGCAAAAAATAGTTAAAATAGTTTGTTTCTTTTCATGTTTTAAAGGAAGAGAGAAATATTGAATGATTTGTTTTATAAATTATAACTATAACAATAAAAGAACGTAAAGAGAATCTACAGCCTCTGCATCAACAAAGAAGGAAAAGAAGGACTATCGAAAACTTTTTCAATGCAGCAGAATGAATGAAAGGAAAAAAGAAAACAGAAAAGAATGGCGAGTTGAAAGTGCAAAATTAAATGGTAGAAATAACTTCAAATATAGCAAAATTATGATAAAGGTAAATAGAATAAATTCACTAATGAAGAGGTAGGGATTATCTGAGAATTTTTTAAAATCCTGGGTATACTGTAACTACATGGAAGGACTGTAATAAAGGTAGAGAAAGAGATACCATGCAAATATTAACGAGAAAAAAGCTGGTATTGTACTACTTACATCGGACAAAATAAAATTTAGAGCTAAAAACATTAAAGCGACAATATTAAAAGAAATGATCCCCTAAGAAGATATAGCAGTCATAAACTTGTATAGCCTTCCCAATATAACCTCAAAATATGAAAACCAAAGTTGATCAAATTACCAGGAAAAATGGATAAATTTGTTATTACAGTGGAAAATTTTAATTGATCTCAAGAAGACTGTTATATAACACTGACCAAAAATATTTAGGATTTAAATTTAATTTAAGCAAAAAAAATTCAACACTATAAAATCTATATAAAATGCTGTATTCATTAAATAGAGAATACATTATTTTCTAGTATATGTGGAACACTTAGAAATTGATTATGTATTTGATCACAATATTTTCAAAGAAATAAAAGAAGGTTCACATCCTCTGCCCACAATGCAATTAAACTGAATGTCAAACTTCCAAAAGTTTGGAAACTAAAAAATGCACTCTAAACCTCTAAACAAAAGAAAGGAAACTATAATGGAACAGAAAATATTTTGAACTGAAGACTATTAAAAGTATTACATATCAAAACTGAAGTGTACAGCTAAAGTGATACTTTGAGCTAAGTGTCCCACCGGCCACTCAGTTACCATTCCTGCAAGCTGCTAATGTTCCCAGTTTCTTCTAGATCTTTCCATAGATATTTGAAACATACGCAGGCATATACACATAGATTTAGGAAGGTACATAACAATGTGCATGGTTTGCTACTGTCGGTATGAAAAAAGTTACAAGAAATATAAACAGATTTTAATTAATAATACATGTTGAAGATTTCCTTTCTTTTCTTTCTTTCTTTCTTTTTTTTTAAAATTACTGCATGGCATTAATTGTAAAACTTTAGAAACATTTGCGTTAAAATCAGAAATGAGACAAATATGTCCACTCCCATCCAACCATTCAATGGTTTACCGGAGCTCCTAGCCAAAGCTATGACCAGGAAAATAAATTAGCAGTATAATAATTGGAAAGAAAGAGGCAAAACTCTTTTTATTTGGAGGTAGAACAATCATCTATACAGAAACTCCAAGAAAAATCCCAAGAAAATCTACTATCAAATTATTAGAATAAATAAATGAGTTGAACAAGGTTGCTAGATGTAAAATCGTTAAAAAATAATTATGTTTTAATGTACACCAATTCAAAATTTTCATTGGAAAAAGTTCCATTTATAATAAGCACCACAGGTCACATCCTCAGATCATGATGAAAAACAAGAAGAGAAGTCTATGGTCCCTGCGGGCTCCAGCTGGAAAAACGACAATAAAGATTACTTCACAGGTCGCTTCACGTGTCTGTGCCTCCACCGGCGATGCTGGTGAGGGAGAAATGCGGTCTGGGGTTAAAAGTATCACACGTGGTCGAAGCGAGGAGGAATGATTCTCTTAAAACGGGTGAGGACCTTCTGTAGCAAAAGCAATTTTTATCTCTCATGCACGTCTGTAAAGAGCAAGAGGTTTAGAGTGACAGCAGGGTCCGGTTGTCGCTGAAGTTCCTGGGCTTCATGCTCTGCCTTGCAGACGATAGAACCTCCATAAATGATTAGCAGCTGAGAGAGTGCGTGCCGCCCATTACCAGCCATCCTGGAGCAAGTGCTCCTCTTCCCAAGGCCACCTGGAACCCCACGGTTTGGGACAGAAGCCCCGCCACAGACCCCAGCTGCATAAGTGGGAAATGAGGGAAGTCGAGGTCCACTGAGATTGAGGGGACCCCTTGGAGTACGACTCTAGCCATTATCCAAAACACAGTTGCTGGACCCAGGGGGCAGTGCTCAGAACTCTACCTCCTTGGGCTTGGCTGCCTCCACCACTGCTAGGGGTTCTGGGAGTGTGGGACCCTCTGCTCTTGGGAAATGTGGACACACTTCCATTCTGCTCAGCAATTTATGGCCTAAGAGAAATAAGCCACGGAGCCTTTTAAATACCCACCTCCCCAACCCTGCTCTCTTCAGCACCAATACTACCACTAGGTATTGGGAAAGGAGAGAAAATTAACTTTTGAATATAGCCAGATTGGTGGAAATCTTTTTGGAGCAGGACTTCTAATGCCTTTATTAAGCCATCCCTCTGCCTAACACCTCCTTGCCTTCCTCCACTGCCAGTGATCCCAGGGGAAGCCACCCAGTACCATGCTTCCCAGACTGGGAACTCCTATGGCACTGTCACGAACGTCTGATCCTTTTTTCCTGCCCCTCATTTTTCCCTTTTGGGGGCATTCCTTCCTCTCAGCATTTTGCTAATCTGATGGGCTGTCAATCAAGGGCTCAGCCTCCCCCATCCCCCCCACCATGAATGGACATAAAACAGGCTGGCCGACCGGAAGGCCCCATTCGTGGGACATAGCAATTGGCTCAGGAGTGGACCAAAGACCAAAATGAGGCCTGGGAAAGGGAGGGGTCTCCCTCTTTCTGATGGACCTCGGCTGGAGCTGATGGACGCCCCCTTTTTCTACGACACGGGAAAACAATGACGGAACGTGAGGAAGCAGAAGAGAGCGAAGCTGAGTGATGACCAGAGAGAGTCTTGCTCAGGTCACGGGAGGGCCCTGCACGCAGCAGGCCCTGCAGCCAGTGCACCCCATACTTGAGCCAGCGCATCTTCCTTTCGCTTGAGCTACTTTGAATTTGGGTTCCTGCCACTTAAATCAAGAGTCTCGAAGAACTCAGCCTCTAAGTTTTAGGATGACTCATTCAGTACAAAACACTGTTGCCACCCAGGGGAGCTGGTTCCTCAGAATGGCCCACTTTTTCTGCAGAAAGCTTTAGCTCATCTCTGCTGAGTGTCAGGGCAATCGGACCAGGCTCCTGGTTTCTGTCAGTGAAAGCCTCTCTTTTTTGGCACCTTTGTCTTCCCATATGGTTTATCAGGCTTTGATGGTTTTATCAGGCTTTGATGCCAAAATAATTTAGAGGCACATGCTATTGCTTCAGGTAGCTTAGGCAGAATTTCCACTGCTTGCTGGCTTTGTCTGAAGCCTTTCCTTCTGGGAGATATATATGTATATTTCTATGTATGTGCATATCCCTATATGGATATATTTCCATATATCCATATATATCCATATATATATATATATTTTTTTGATATATACATATATACATATATATATATCAACACCATTTCCTTCTTCACCTCTACTTCTAGGGAACAGGTATGCACAATCTCACCACCATAGGCCCCAGAGGCCTTCTCAGCCTGACACCTTACTTGAAGACAGCTCTTGCAGGTTTGGAAGCCCTGCTGACAGGTCCCTGCTCAAGGCCTGAGTGGGCTCCTGGATTTAAGGCAGCAGTCGTGCAGCCTATGACCTAGAGCTGGAGGTACCACCTCTCATAGTTCAAGGAGTTGGGGAATGTGGGTCTCCACCTTACTTAATCACCCCTTTTATCATGTGAATACTCACTTCAGAGCCCAGGATGGCTTCCTAGTGCCACCTATATCCAAACCAACCTTTTGTGAGAAACTTCTCTGCTTGGGCTAACTTCCTTCATGCACATTCTCTCTCCACACCCCCGGACTGGTTGGCTGACCCACTCTCTGCTTTATAAAAATACCAAGCTCGTTTTCCTTTTTTTTTGTTTTTGATGCCCCTCCTGTCTAGAACAGCTTTCTTCCTCCCACATCCAGTCCTATGAAACCCACTTTAAATTCCACCTCTTCCATGCAGCCCTCTTTAATTCTTTTTAAAATTTAATTAAAAAAAAAATTTTTTTCAGTTACATTTGACATTCAATGTTGTATTAGTTTCAGGTGTACAGCAGAATGATTAGACATTTATGTAACTGATGAAGTCCTTGGTTCTCCCCTGAGTCATTTAATCTATGGTTGACCCCTGTTCTGAGTAACAGTTGTTTCATAATCAGGACTGTACGGCTTTGCATCTCATTGTGGCACTGTGGGGTTTGAGTCTATCTTGCTTCCTAACTGGAATATATGTTTCTTGCAGGTGGGGACCATTATTTATCCATTTTTTATTTCCCTCCCCTCCATGTCAGCATCTGGCAGGACTAGGCAGATAGTTTGGAGACAGTTGCTCACACTTAGTTGATCATAAGCATCACTTTGGGAATTTGTTTTAGAAATACAGATTCTCTGGCTCATCTCCTGGAGATTCTGACACTAGGTTTGGGGTAAGATGCTGGGATCTTATTTTTAAAAGCACCGCGATGTAGGCTTTTGTTGAGGCAAGATTGGAAAATACAGATAGGGAGCATATTAACAAACCCCAAATCGAGACACATATCTGACAAGCTGAAGTGTTTTTATGAGAAAAATACAGGATATTTTAAATATATATTGGTTAGAAATTCCAAGGCAGGAGGTTCTCCTGCACTGGGTGATGTGCCCCCACACCCGCCTCCTCTTTTGAAGGTTATAGAGCTCGATGGAACTTTGGACATATATTTAACCTCTCGGAACCTCAGTTTCCTCATCCATCAAATGGGAATAATAAGAGGAGCCACTTCCCAGGATTGTGTCAGAATTAAACAAGATATTGTACATGAAGCGCCCAGCTCTGGGCCTGACACCGAGTACACATCTGTTACATACTTGTGACGAGTACTAGTGGATGTCATATTACCAAAGCTGGGGAATCTGCCAGTTTGTAGGTTAGAGGAAATGCTATGTTGGTGGGGTGCGTTCTCCGTTCCTTTTGAGAAAGACCACTAGCAGGGACCTCTTAGTCCTAATGCGAATGCTTGCCCACCACTGGGAGGAGTGGGCAGGGAGCCTCCACAGCAGGAAGTAACTGAAACGCAGATTGAGCAGTTAAGTGTTCTATTTATTATGCAATAAGAACATATGCACTTCTAATATCATGCTCCCAGTACTGCATCCTTGCTGAGTTTGAGAACCCTCTCCTCCCTTAATCCATATTTATGCAGCATAACAAGTGAAAATTATTATTTGTTTTGGGGAGTAGTGTATCTCCTTGTCCTGCCTTTGGTCACAGGAGATGGGAAGAACAGCTATGACCTGAGGGCAGAGAGCCTGGTCTTCTCTGCTTTTAATGTCAGAGGAAAAACTATGACCCAGGCCTAGCCTGGGCGAGGATGGTGTGGCCTCCATATGGTGTCATTTAAGACAGAAAAACCCAGGCTTTGGAAATGCATTGGCTGAGTCTTATATGAGTCAAGGTGATAAGACCACAGCCCACTGGCTGGGATGGAGTTTCTCTTGTAGTCAATAGGTCAGTTGGTCCATGGATCAGCGGGTCGATGGATCAATTGATCAACAGGGTTTCTCCTACAGGCAATAGATTCTCCTGTTACCAATCATTTGGAAAAGGACAGGGTCTTAGTTTAGACTGCAGGAAACTGTCCTCTCCTCTTAGGGACCGAAGAGCAGTTGGATCTGCACTGTGATGGGAAGTGCCATTCTCAGGGAGGTTCATGGTCACTGGCACCACTTTGGGAACAGTGGTGCCGTGGTCCCACGTCACCTGGAGTTCTACCGGGTTTGTGCTTCTGTTGCCCTAACTTTCAATAAAACCTCGCAGGGAGAATTTAGTGGTGGGAAGAATTTATCAGAGAATTGTCCTCTCTTGGACTATGGATCTCAGTAGCTACTGAGAGAGAAGCTGGTGGGAGGAACCAGAGAGGCCTTGCTGGAGGAGGTGGTGCTAGTCTGGATCATCACTGAGACAAATGCTTGTGGTTAGATTTGGTGTGGCACATGATTTGACACGTGCTCAGAAATGACAGGGTTCTTGTGGGTTCAGCCTGCCAGGAGAAAGGTTTGCCAGAGCCATCCTGGAGCCAAGCGGGGGCCTATGAGTGAGCAATGGGACTGCACTCAACCGAGTCTCAGCCTGAAAGGTGAGGGCAGCATCCCAGCTATTTCTTCCAAACTCTGAAGGAGTCGGTGGCTGGCAGCTCACATGAGGTCCCCCTAACATCTCTGGTCAGGAATGCAGCTTGCTGGGGATTCTGAAGCAAAGAAGTCATTGAGAAGGGGAGAAGCCATTAGCAGGTGGGACCATCAGCACGTACCCAGGAGCCATGGTCTGTCTTAGTGGATAATGGCCATCCCCTAGGCCGGCTCTGAGCTGAGCTTACTATAACTATGTGTAATTCAAAAATAATAAAATAAAATAAAAGATAAAGTAAAACAAAACAAAATATAAAATAAAGTAAAATAAAAAAATAAAAAATAAAATAAAGTAGAGCCCCGTCTGCACTCTAGCTGCAGCAACTAAAACCTGCCTTGTCTTTTCCTCAGTACTTACATGCCTACTGATAATGATAATTAGGTTATAATATATATTGAGCCCCATTGAGCTAAGTCACTGACCACAGTTTCTTTGACTCTCAGGTCATAATTTTTATTGCAGATATTTCCCTGAAGATTAGGTTATTCATTCATCTAAGTGAAGAATTTAAAGTGAGTGAAAATGGCCTCCTCTTCCCAGAGGTTTTATCATCCAGTAGGAGAAGTGTGCAGGTCAATGGAACCCAGAAGTTAACCTGAACTTCAGGTTTGTGTCTGCATGGGTTTCCTCTGCTTTTGCATACAGAAATCCCGTCCCTTTGGAGTTTCACACCAGACAAATATGTTTGTGAGCAATAGAGCTTTTACTGGAAACTGCAGAACGGCGCGGGGGAGGCACATGGTACCCATTACAGTCATCCGCTTAAACAATCCAACTGGATATTTCTGTTCTTTCAAGTTTCTCCTCCAATGTTCACATCCAGGAGCTGGTCATTCATCCCCCACCCGCCCCTCCCTTGGGGCAGCCCCCAGCCTTACTAGCTCCTTCCTCTGGGTCCCAGATTCTCTTACAGACTGTCTCTCTTCATCATGCAAAGCAACACAGCTGTCTCTCAGCTCCCCCACATCAGAATATTTCTTCTTCTATTTGCAAAACTAGACTCTAACAGCTTAGAAGTCAGGGTGGAAGCCATCGTGGGTGACTCGACCATGCCTTTTGAGGTCTTATCCCTCACCTCATCCCAACGGATTTACCAAATTATTTATTCTGTTGGTCTCCCCAAGAAGACTTTTGTAAGTAAAACTTTTCTCCACCTTCTTACAGCTACTTCTAATATTAACCATTTGAATTTTATGCAAGAGCAACAGGAAGAAGTGATACCTTATAATGAATGCGTGAAGGAAAGCTTCCTGGAGGAGGTGACATTTGAATGAAGCGCTGATGGAACTCTTTTGAGGATAGCTATTATTTTCACAACTAATGATTTAAAAATCCATTCATCCTTCTGATCTCTTAGCCCAATTCCTCAGGCCCCTGTTCCACCCCTGCATGCCATCCCCCACCCCATCCTGTCAGTCCCCTTGACCAGAGGATTTGAGTGAAGAAGTTAACCTGACTTCCTTTTTTAGTTTCTTATCAGGAAGGAACAAGAGACCAAGTTCCCACCTATTCATGGCATATGTGACAGGTAAAAAATATTGGTTCTATAGTTTTAATTGTTCCCCAAATCCTGCCTGTGTGTCATTGGTTACCCTGGTTTTTGTTTGGCAGAGATTCGTTGTTGTTGTTTTTCACATGCTTTGTTTGGATCTTGACTAATCTTGGCACTTAGATGTCCCCCTGGCCTCACAGAATAGGATGCTTGGAACTGCTCATCAGAACAAGCAAAAGGCTGCAGAGAAATTCCTCAGTAATTACTACAGTATTTTGTTCTTTGTGTCAAAATGCGTTAAGTGAGAGAATCCATTCATCTCTTACTATACTACGAGGAATGAGGCAATTTTTCTCATAAGATTCACAACTAACATAGATTGTCTTCTGGGCCTTCCTGCCACTTTTAACTATAATTGAAGTTCACCAAAAAACAAACAAACAAACAAACAAATAAACAAACCAAACTAAACCAAAACAAAACAAAAACTTCCTTTTGAGAAGATCATCCCCCAAAATTAAAAAAAAAAAAAAAGGAATAATAGTCCACTTGGAAGATGTAAAAAAATTAGTTTCACATGGCATTTTGAGAGGGGTGTGTGTGCACGTGTGTTTTATGACTCTTTCAGCTGCAAGATACAACAACCCTAACAAAAGTGGCTTAAACAAAATGAAGGTTTAGTTGTTCATATAACAGAAAAGTCCGGAGTAGACAGTCTTCAGTCATGACTGGCTCCAGGTGCTTGGAGGTCTTATCTTTCTGTATCACTCAGCTCTGCTCTTCTTGTCAGACGAGCATAGTGTCATTGTGACCACCAGCAGCTTCAGACTTCATCCTGCCAGCTTAACAACTCTGGAGCAATAAGCGTGCTTCTTTCCCGGTAGTCTTTGCCAAAGTCCCAGGCTTGTATCTCAGTAGCCTAAACTGGATTTTTGCATTCACCCCTAACCCAATTTTGGTGGCTTTGTTGGGCTGGGCCTTGATCACACACTCCTGCAGCAGGGCAAGTGAGGAGAAAGGGAAAAGACTGGGCAAGACCGAGAGATGCCCATGACAATGGAATGTCTACTTAACGGTGAACTAAGTAAAGGAAGACAGCTGGTAGGTGCTGGCAAGAAGCAAGAACAGGTCTGTCTATCCTGAGCGAATCTGCGTTGGCAAACCAGTTGCATTTACTATTGGTACAGATCCTAGAGACTTCTTTTTAAATTTCATCTGAGTTCCAGTAATTGCTGATGGTCACAGATGTCACTGTCAATCAGGGTTGCTGGTCTACCACGGGCAGCCCGGTAAGCAGGCAGCTGTCCATCAAGACTGAAGGAAAGAAGTTAGAAAGCCAAGGCAGAGAGAAGGGAACTTGGCCTGAGTGCTGCACCATGAAGGAAGGAGGGAAGGGAAGAAACCTCGGCAATTTGTTTTTAATATTTTGCTTGTTCTGGATACCATGAAAGCTGCAGATATTGGCTTCTGACTAATGAAAACAGAGAGGGAGCCAGGCTGGAAACCTGGCCATGTTTCCGTGCACAATTAGGTTTGTTTGTTTAGGTCTCTTTTTATTTGTTTTCAGATGACTCAGATAGGAATACTGCAGGCCTTTCAAAGCAAAGTGTCCTTATGTGTATTTTGGGTCTAGGGCTTCGCCAAGTGCAGAAAGCCTTGGCTCCCTGAGGTTATTTTCCTATTTGAGGGTTTTTCAAACTTTCAAGTGGAGCTGGAATGATGCCATTGTAAGCCAGGTTATTTTTCTTAGGAGACCCTAGCTTGGGGTTGCAGCGTGGATGGAGAGCACAAATATGTACACACTAAAGTCCCCAAATGGCGCATAAGGGCACCATTGTGCTGATCTCAGGCACCGCCTACCCCTGATGGTTTTACCATCCACACACTTCAGTCCTCTCTGGAAATTTCTTCATGAGCCTCCTTCTCTCCAGACGACCAAGCCCAAGACGGACTCTCCTTTCGTCTCTCTCTGTATCTGTCCATAAAGTGTTTAGCTCCCCAGACTTTCCTCTTCCACTGCTGTGGTTTGGAGTCTGAGGCCTTCTGTGAAATGCAGAGATATTTACAATCTGGGGAACTGCCAAGCCCCTGGCCTAGCTCCTGAGGAGAGTGACTCTAATGGGGATGGCCTGCTGCTGGCCAGTTGGCCCTGTGTCCGAGGCATTGGGAAGGGCCTCAGGAGGGGCTGAGCAGCCGCCTGTCTCTTCCTAGATGAGCAAGATGCAAACCAGGCAACAGCGGGACACTCCAGTGTCCCTTCTCGGAGGCTTCTTTCCAGTAGCCCTGCCTCTGTGTGATGAGTCAGTGGACAGAGACAGCCTGAAGTGGCTCTGGTTGCTTTCAAACACTAAGACGTACGGAGGCAGTGGCAGTGGGTTTTCCAAGCTCCTTCGAAGCTGGGTCCCAGCCAAAGAGTCTCTGACAGTCTCCCCGGCTCAGCCGCCCATGTTAAATGAACAAGACCAGCCAACGCGTTGGCGGAGAAGCACTTTCATACCTGAGTCGCCCCAGAAATTTCTGTAATCAAGATATTGTTGTTCGACGCTCCTCTCCTTCTGAATAGATCTATGAACTGTTCTGCTTTTAAGACTC
Organism: Pteropus medius; assembly: GCF_902729225.1. Taxonomy (NCBI): domain Eukaryota; kingdom Metazoa; phylum Chordata; class Mammalia; order Chiroptera; family Pteropodidae; genus Pteropus; species Pteropus medius. The sequence continues at coordinate 17,796 of NW_024349804.1, read as the reverse complement.
TCCTCTTTGAGTGTTTGAAGGCTCCCGAACTTTTGGAAGAAAGATTTATTCTACCAAAATTCACACATTCCAGGACCCTCTTTTTCAAACCACTGTCTTCCAGAGCTGTATCTTGGAGTCAAACAAAATTCTGCTCCATCTCCTGCACATGTACAGCTAAAACTGCTGGTCATGACAGGTAGTAACAGGAACAGCGGCCCTGTGCTTTAGCAGACGCTGAGACGAGGAGTGGGTGCACACAGTTTAGTCGGTGGTGAATCCAGGAAGCATGTGAGGAGGGAGAGGAGAAGTAATTCTGGGCATCCGGAGCTCAGTCCTGCTGGGGGCCCCCTGAGAGACTATGTGGAATACGCTTTAGATTGTCCCACTGATGGGCGAGGGAGCGATCCCTTGTTCAGTTTGTTTTCGGGGTGTTAACTCCCTGGCGCTGCCAAGCACCCTTCCACAGCCAGAGGACGCTCTCAGTTGGAGAGAAGCACGAAGCCCTAGGCTGGCGTGGAACTCTCTGGAGACCCCTTTCGGGGTATGTTGAGGGGAAATGGGAGGGTGCCAGACATTGTACAGTATGCAATGTCTACTGTGTCCTAACATGACATAAGGAAGGGACCAGTCATCAGAAAGAGACTAGACCATTGTCACTCAACTCAGTGTACTAAGGCAGCGAAGTGGACTAATGATAATACCTCTTGGCACTAGTTGAAATGACAAGGGCTGAAAAGCAAAAGGTTTGGCCCAACCGCGTATCCACTTATTTAGCAAATATTTACAGATTGCCTATTTGCTTCAGGCTCTGTGCGAGGTGCTCAGGTACAGCAAGAAATGAGCCAGGCTCTGTCTCTGCCTCAGGAAGCCGCAGTCTAGTGAGGGATGTAGACAAGCAAGAGTTAATGACAAGGAGTCTGGCAGTAGGCTGCCTGAGAGCAGACAGAAAGGGCCCCTCATCTAGGCTGACAAGGTCAGCTGTCCCTTCCTTAACGAGGGAGGGGAAGAGTGTTCCAGTGAGAAGGAACAGAATGTGAGGATGCCTGGAGGCAGATGCACGAAGAGTCAGGGCTACTCTCTAGTAGGTGACGAGCGGGAACAGTGCCTGATAAAGCTGGAGGTCATCAAAAAACAGATCACATGGACCTTGACAGCCACATTACACTTAGTGTTCATGTTGTATAACAGAGCAATGAGAAATAGCTTATTATTATTACTATTATTTAATTACATTTACTTATTTGTTTCATTGCCTAACGAATCTCACCTCTTCCTTATGCATTCAACTTCTTTCTTCCTGAAGATCATCTTTTAGCAGCTTTTCATTGATGTCTGCGAGTGGTGAACTCTCTGAGCTGAGGAATCCAGTTTTCTTGGGCCCGAAGCTCATGCAATATTGGGCCCTCTTCAAGAAAAACAATGCAAGCTATGAAAACAAAATTAAGAATGAAAGTAAATACTGACAACAAGAAAAGAAATCTCAACAAACTTTAGAAAGCTGTCGAATAAAACAAACATTATAAAATTCCAGAAAAATAACATTTAAAAAACTAATTAACTATAATTTTTTCCAACTTTTCCTTATGCTGGTGGCGTTGAAATGACTATCGGCCTTTTGAGGATTTGACAAGGAGGAAGAAGAATCGATCTATATTTACTTTGGGTTTCACGGGATATACTAGGTGGTTTGCAGTCTTTTCTACGTATAGTCCAGTCATTGTTGGGTAAATAGGTTTTGGAATGGCTTCCAGAACTAGTCCTACCATCCACATGCTGCCTTGCTTGGCACACAGCATCAAAAGTTGGAGAGAGATGCAAAAAATCCTCCAATGCCCAGAACCAAAAATATGTGGATGATAGAGAAACAAGGTTTAAGATGTACAGAGCCATCTATAATTTTCTAGTCGGAGGAAAATCCTTCTGACTTCAGAAATGTAAAACTATAAGTGGTGGAATTCATTCTTATTCAATGCCTGGTCAAAACGGAAGTCATCCATCTTCTATCAAGAATATATTTGAGAATGCAATTATAAACACTGTATATTTATGGTTCAGAGGCGAAAGAAATTTCATAGAGGTTTTCTCAAAATTAACAAAAATTCTGAACATTTATGTGCTATTACAAAAAAAATAGTAAAGCTGAAAGAAAAATATCCTAGTTATCAATACTAGAAGACAAATTTGATTAAGCACGTGAGAGGGAAAACTATATTATCTTTCTATTTTGTCTATAGAAAATCATACTACAAAATCATCACATGAAGAGGCAATTAAAGAATATGTAGTTAAAAATGAAATAAGTCTAAATGCAATATGGTTTCCTGGATTGGATCCTGGGAAAGAGAAAGAGCATAAGTGAAACATTTAGTGAAACTGGTGAATAAATTAGTGGATATAATCACATAATTATTGATGATGCGCAAGTTCAAGGATGCCAGGATGCCACCGAAGCAGGTATTTGAATATTTGGATTTCCAAAGACCAACAATAAAGCTGGAGCTGAAGAGAAGATATTGGCCAAATATGGAGGCCAAAATTTAACTTTGTTGCATCCTTCGATAAAACCCAGCCCCCTACGACTAGGGCCCTTTCAAGGTCTAAGGATCACTCCCAGAGCTTCCATGATATTAACTCATGCGCTAACCACTCATGTGATAACCACTCTTGTTTTTAGCATCCTCTTTGTTTTCGACACGACGGCATTTATCTTTCTTTCTTACAAACCTGGCTATGCATTTAACTTTCTAGGTGTTTATACTGTGAGGGTTTCCAAGTTAGTTTAGCCCACCAAGTTGCTGGGCTGGTTTTCAGCAAAGAAGTGGCATGGTGAACGTGACAATATAGCAGGTAACTCTGGCTACAGTGTGGAGAATGGATGTAAGGTGTGGGGTAAAACAGAAGCAGGAATATCGGATGGAACACAACTGCAGAGATGACAAATGACAACTTGAATGACAGGAATTGGAGCAGAGAGGAAGAGAAGTGGATGGATTAAGACACTGTAGAGGTCAAAGGAACAGAACTTAGTGACAGTGTGGTTCCGATGGCAGAGAGCGTGGGAGGGGTCTAAGGTGTGCTCAGTGGCAGGTGGGGGCAGCTGGGTGAATGGTGCTGCCGTTTGTGGAAATAGGAAACAGAAGAGGAGGAGAAGGAGAAGCCCTGTGAGGAAAGATGAGTTCAGGGTTGAACACGCTGAGTTTTCGATGTCTGTGTGGCATCCGTGTGGACATAACCAATTCACAGTAGGACAAACAGGTCGGGAGAGAGATCTGGACACGTGCACTTGGGACTTGTAGTGGACGTGAATTCTGTGTAAAGTGCTTAGAATGGAGCCTGGTAATAGTAAGCACTGTGTGAGCGAGAGCTGCTGCTAATGGTCCCTGCGGTAAAGGAGACAGGCATCAATCACATAAACCAATGCGAACCTGCAACTCTGCTGAGCTGACCAAGAGAAACACGTGATGTTAGGAAGCCTGTAACAGGGGAATTTGACACAATCAGGGAGGGCTACTCCACAGGAAGTGACACTTGAACAGAGACCTGAAGAATTAATAGACGGAATTAGGCAACAAGGAAGAACATTCTAGGCTGAGAGTACAGCATGTGTAAAGCTCTGCGGAGAAAGGATTGCGGGCCCATGTAAGAAGCTGAACTGTTACAATGGCTAAAAAGTCCAGAGGAGTTATTATGGCTTAAGAAAGACATGTGCCGTCTCTGAGAGAATAGACTACACAAGGTACAACGTCTTCTTTTACGCCTCAGGTTCTGGAGTTCTGAGATCCATTTTTTTTTTCCCCCCAAGATAATACTGGGTGGTGCACTACATGTTCAGAGGAATTTCTCTAGTAACAAAGTATAGAAATAATCTTTGAAAATATAGTTTTTGTGACCCTTTTAACTTCTCATTTTTGTAAAAAGAATTCTACAACAGAGTTGCAAGAATGAAATAACAAACGCTCATAAATCTCCATTAATAGTCACCAGTGGTTAAAATTTTGCCATATTCGTTTTCTCCATCCTCTACTTATCTACCTATTAATTGATATTACCTATAACATTTCTATATAAATCTGATACATATCATTATTATTGCTGAACAATTCAAGAGTAGGTTACAGACACCATGACCTTTACCCTTAAACACTTCAGCACGCATTTCCTAGGAATGAGGATGCTCTTTCTCATGACCATGATGCGGTGACCTAGTTCAGGACTAGGTCTGTGATCCAGAGTCCTGTGACCTCTTTCAATAGAGAGGACCTTTGATAGCAAACCTATATCGACCACCTACTGTGTGCCAGGTGCTGTCTTCTGCACTGAGTATTTGGACTGGTATGAGAGACAAATGAATAAGCAAATATTTATACTGAAATGTGGAAAGAGCAATGGCGGAGGTAAACAGGAGTGCCAGGGGGACGTAAAGGAAGGAAATCTAGAGACTCACTGGCGGGACCTCCGTACTGCTGGGTACAGTACCCAACTCCAAAACTACATTCTCCAATTTGTCTTTTGAGAGAACAAAGATATATAAGCAGAAGTCATTGGTTGGAAGCTCTGGGAAAGCTTCCTAAAGCAGCCCGCTGGGAGGCACACACTGTGGCCCCTGACCCTTCTTCCTGCTGCTATAAATGTCATTGTGATAGCTAGAGCTGCAGCAGCCATGCAAGGACATTAAAAGTGGAAGGCAATGTTAGGAATGGTGGAGCAGAAAGGCAAAAGGATCCCGGGCCAGCATACTCGCCCTGAACTGCCTACTCCAGAGTCTTTAAGAGGGAGGAGTTAACTATCTCATTTCAGCCACCACTAATTGGGGTTCCTGTTACATGTAGCTATTCCTAACTGATAAATCGCCTAATCCAGTCTTGGAGATCCAGGGACAATTCCTGCGAGTCGCGAAGGTTAGTAGGAAATAAGTTGGGCAAAAGGATACGAGGAAGCTCCAGAGTGTAGATTTTAGCTTAAGAGCAGCAGAAGCCATTGAAAGAAATTGAGGAGAGTCTCAGTATTAAATTTTAGTTTTAGGAAGCAACAGAGTGAAAGTCATCTTGGTGAGAGCTGTATTGAAAGGAAGGAGAGACTGAAGTCAGGAAAACTAATAAGGGAGACAATGTGACATTCTATGCAAGGAATACTGTCCTGAAATAACGCTGCACAACAGTGCTAAAAAACAAGGCTCTAATGACGGCAAGACCTGGGACTCATCTGGGCTTTGCCACTTATTAGTTAAATGACCCTGACCAAATAACTTCTCAGTGCCTTGGTTCCTTCCTATGTCCATGAGATTGTAAAGAGAATTAAATGAGGCCACATGTGCTCAATGCTTAGAACAGTACCTGGCACATAATAAGCACCCACTAAGCTGCTGCCGAGTCCATGGCAGTGAAAGACAGATTCTAGGCAATAAGATAGACTAAGATGGAATCGACAGAACGCTGAGACCAGTTGGATGGTAGGAGGAGTGACTAAGAGAGATAAAGGAGTTTAAGATGTCTCCCAGATTTCTGTGGAAGAACCAGTTTGGGGAAAAAGACGATGAGCTCAGTTTGGGATCTGTGGAGTTGGTACTCCTGGCTGGCCGCATGGAGATGAGCAGTGTTCCCCTGCCTGGGCAGATAGGGAGCCTGCGAGGATCTGAGCCTGGAGAGGGACTGGTGTGCAGCTGGGTCCCCCAAGTGATGAGATCACAGCCCTTAGCTGAGGGCGCAGCACGAAAAGACGAGAAGGCCAAGAGGGAGCCCTGTGTCTGGTGCTGAAGGGCAAAAAGGAGCCATCAGGGAAACTGAGGAGAACTGAGTTCAAGGTCATAGGAAATGCAGAGGGAGGTTCGAAACTCAGGGCGGGGTGGGGGGGGGTGGGGAGGAAGAATTTACAGAAAAGAATAGTCAGTAGCACCACACGCTGCAGGGCCGTCAAGGTCTGAGGAAAGAGCACCCGGTTGCGGGGGCAAAGAGGTCCTTAGGGACCTCAGGGTTGACTGAGGGTCATCAGGATGATCGTAACTCTGGGTGATGCAGGGCTCCCGGCTCAGAGGAGAAGCAGAGGAGAATTACAGGTGGGAGAAGGTCTGTACGAAGGCAAGGAGGGTGTTATTAGCAGTAGTGGGAGCTAATAAGGAGACGAAGGAAGGCAAGTAAAATGCTGGAAAGAGACGTAGGAAAATGAGAAGTGCAAACTTGATGTCCACGAGAGGACCCAGAGGTGAGCTGTGGACGGAGAAGGGCGGAGAGAGAGTGCGGTGTTGCGGGGGGAAGGGGTAGATGGAGAAGGGGAACAAAAATGAACCCATTTACTGAGCACCCACTCTGGGCCAGGCACCGGGCCAGGCCTTGGCAAGCATCCTCAGTGTCCTCCTGTCTCACCAGTGAGAACCTACGGTTCAGGGCACTGGAGGACCTGGCTGGGGTTTTAAACCGCCTGTCTGAACTCACAGTGGCACCCTTAATTGCCAAGTGTCACCACGTGAGGGACAAAACAGTAGAACCCGGGAAGCAGACACAAGGATGCTTTCCTAAGGGGGAGGATACATCGAAGTGATTTTGAGCGCAGATGCAGAGGAGGAGCCGGTTGGAGCGGCAGAGTCAGGCACCTAGGAGGGGTTCGCCAGAAAGTTCGCCCTACCCCACCCCACCCCTCCTCACCCCACCCCACCCTATCCTTACCCAGGACCTAAGAATCCAGCTTGTGACTGATGTCCCCCTGCCCACACCCCAGCCCTGAGGGTCCCGGCCAAGCAACTCCCGCAAAAAGGGCCTGCGAGGGTTCCCCAGCAGGGGGCAGCAGCGCCCCGCGGAAAGCCGGCTCCTTTGCCCAGGCCTCGGAGCGGAGCAGGGGCGCTGCTGCCTCCTGCGGAAGGAGGGTCCTGGGGGACCCGGCTGGGGAAGCCCCGCTTGGGTGGATGTGCCCTCCCAACACCCCCGCAGGCCTGCTGCGTCGTCTGCTGCCGCGTGAGGTTCGGAACATTCTTCCTAGTTCTTGCGCCCTTGGTAACCTCCCCAAGCAATGCACCTGAATGTCTGTCTGCACAGGGCGGCGGCTCCGTAAACAGGCGTTACTCGTTAGTGTTCACCTCCTCCACTGTCTCCCTCCCACGCTCCTCTCTCTGCCCTCCTCTGTGCCTGGAAGCTCACCCTGGGGGTTTTCCCCACAAGTTTTCAGCCCATCCGCACTGGGTGTTCTGGCGTCCCGACACCCCTGTGGAACATTTTCCGCCCTCTGAGCACAGCACAGAGACCCCGGCCCAGCTTTGGCTCCATTCATGGACATCGCACCAACACCTTCCGTCTTCCTAAGTCTCTTTCTAGCACCTTACTTTCTCATTTCTTCTATTTTCTTCTCCTTATTAGCTCCCAGTACCGAACAACTCGGCTTTTTACCTGGCCAGCCCCACTTCTGGCTCCTACCTTGTGGAGCAAGATCCCACCTCTTCCTCAGGCCCTTCTCCACAAGGCCTGGCTACTCTGCAGGACACCTGATGTCCTTCGGCTCTGCCAGGAAGGCCCAAGTCCGCCTTGTAGGAACAGCCACAGAGGGCTTCCTTACAGCCTCCCTTACCCAGGCCCTAAGAATCCAGCTTGTGACTGATGTCTCAACAGCTCGGAGTAGCCAGGTTGCACAAACATAACTCACCACATATCGGATGTGAAGGGAACATAGAGTATCATTATTTTGCTTAGTACTAATCTGGGCTTTCTCCTCTGAGCCCCACCCACTAGTTAGTGGGTTGGGGAGGATAAACTAAATGTCCAATCCAGTTAAAGTTTGAGCCGATATTTTAAACCTTCAGATAAAGTTTGGTCTTTAAGAAAAACACCCAGTGTCTCTGATATGTCTGTTCCCTCTGCCTCTCACCCTACAGGCCTGGGCCGAAAGCACTTTTCCCATCATGGCACTGGGGGTACTGGGTTCTTTGGTCCCACAAAGGCCCTTGGATGTGTGCTGTCCACTGGTCTTTGGAGAAAAGTCCTTATTTTGCCTGGGTCATGTTTGACCTCCTGGCCTCCAGTACTGAAGGTGTGGCCCGTTCTTCCAGCCAGGGCAGTGCTCCTGGTGACAATTTGGTGACTCAGCCTCAGCTAGGCCACAGGCCTCGCTCTTTCCATTGGTTCTCCAGTCTGTTAGCTGGAAGTCCACCCCTTAGATAGGACTGGGAGGTCACTTCTCTCCAAACAGCAGGCCCTTTGGTGGGCCCCTTGGTTCCCCACTCAGTGTCTGCACGTCATGGGGCGAGGCTGGCCCAGGAAAGCTGAACTTCAGACCTCTCCCGGGCTGAGCCCCTTTTCTGTGGCTGTGCTCTGGCTTTTGATGGGGCAGCATGTGAAGTGGCTTCCCCTCAGAGTCACCAAGGGTGACACTCACTTCTCTAACACCTTCCCTCTATAGGCTCAGAGATGCGCACAGTAGGGCAGTTCTGCTGATTGCCTGGCTTTTCCCAGCCTGTCCACTTCTTCCTCTTTTTTTAAGATTCTCAGGTACAGAAAGGGATGAGCTTTGTCTTTACTTCTATGTCTTCCTTTCTGATTCCCATGAGCCCTAAACGACTGGCTTCAGTCTCTTACTCTGTATATTGGAGAACTCTGTGCTTTAGGTTTAGTCTTGATGTACTAGAGAAAGAGTAAAAAGAATTTTGAAAATCCCTTCTCCAGGTAATGGTCTGGCTTGTAAGTCTGGGACTTTCTCCTAATCCTGTTTTATGACCAAAGCGGAACATTCCCGGGGTTTCTCCTTTGGACTTCCTTCCTTAATCAGTATGAACCCATACACACAGATCCCCGTCTCCCCTGACTCCTCCGCACCGCACTCGTGGTCATCTCTCCTCCTACAGGCAGGCGGACACCTAGGGTGAGCCCAGGAGAGCAGGACGCAGAAGAGAAGAGCATATTAGTGCCTTAAAGTGGATCCCCCTTCCCTCTCCTGCAGCCTAAAAACTTTTCACATCTGATCCGAGTCGCTTAGCTTTCCTCATTCTCTTTCTGTTCTGTGAACCCCCAGGTCTCCATCCCTTTCTCTTGCTTTCCCAAAGAAGCTGTCAGCAGCCTCACTCCTCCAAGATACCAGGTCGAGACACCTGGGCTCTACCTGCTCTCACCACGGTGAGCATACCCCAGTCCCCACTGCAGCCTCGCCGCCCATCCTGCACCTTCGGGTAAAGCCCAGACCTGTTACCATTCCTTTGATGTTCAGATGCCTTTCCCGCTTCCATGCCATTTCACACGCTCTGCCCCCTGCCTGAACTTTCCATCACCTGGCTCTTTTCTAAGGCTCATCTCACTGTCATGTCCCATGTGAAGCCTTTCTTGACTTTTCTAAGTCCTCGTGATTTCTCCCTCTGAGGGCCTGAACCACTTCGAATCCCTCACGTCCTGCCCCGTACTTACAGCTATGTTTGTGTTTCTCTCCCCGCGGCACTGAAATCTCTCTGAAGACAGGAATGGTATATCGCTCAGCTACCTATCTTCCCCAGGGCTATCAGTTAAATTAAATTGAGTGTGATTATCTACAGGAATAGCCCTAGAGCAAATTTTAAAGTAGGTACAAACACATGAACTCACGCAAATGGTTTCATTTCTTTGGCCTTGATTTCCTCGTTTGTTAAACAGTCGAGTTGGTTTCCATGATGTCGTAGATTCTCTCCATCTTTGACTCCATGATTCTACCCATGCTCTCCTGTGACTTGGATGCGCATATGCATGTGTGTGTGCGTGCATGCGCGCGTGTGTGTGGGGGGGTGGGCAGGGTCACTGATCGGGGAGGCCAAGTGGAGTATTAGAATGGCCCAGACTTTATGTTAGCAAAACCTTGAGATCAAGGCTCGGGCACTCACCTGCTGGGTGACGGGCATGCTACCTTCTCTGAGTTAAATGGAAAACGAGGAGAATCATTCATCCACTCAATAAACGTTGACTGAGTGCCTACTTCGCGTAGGCAATGGGTTGGTAGCTGGAGTAAATGGAGTAAATGTAACATGTCCCCTCTCTGTAGGAGACCAGGGTCCATTAGAAGGAGGCAAAGCTGCAAACAAGTAAGTGTAATCAAGTGTAGAAGTTCTCTGTGGGAGAATGTCCAGGACACAGTGGGGACATAGAAAAGGGAGAAACAGATAACAGACTCCAGAGATGATCTGGCTGGGAGAGGGACAAGGAGGGCTTGCCTGGGGACATGAGATAAGAAGGGAACGCTCCTGGAACTTTGGGGTGGAGAGAGAGAGAAGTGGTGTCAGGCCCGTAATTGTCATCATGAGCCTTCTCTGACCCAGATTGATGAGACCTAGGAATCTTGGCTCCTGAATACATTTCTCAAGAGGTGGTCACAGCTGACATTTAGACTGCTGGCCTGGGTCCCTAACCTGTTGGTTTCGCTCCAGGGTCCAGTCCCTTTCCTTGTGGCCGATGAGTCATCTCCAGACCTGAGGTGGCCTCTGAATCCTCTGCTCCGCAGCGGCCTTTGCTCAGCTATTTTCCAGGGAAGAGCCACGCTTGACAAAAGGTAACTAGTTCCATAAGAAGTGACCCCTCTTCAAACCCATCTCTTTACTGGGTCCAGGGGAGATATTTTCTGGCACAGAATTCACAGGAGTTTCTACCAAGGGACAGTCTGAAAAAGCAGCAATAGCTGGAGGAAGCTGTTCAACGCCATCCATTTTGACACTTGGCAGGATTAGCAATGCACCTCTTCCCTGAGAGAGTGGGAAAGCTTCCAGAATTAGTCCGCCGGCAGAAAGGGAGGTTGAGCAAACAGGCATATTGTTTTCTCATAGCTGTCTCTCTTGTTAATGTTTGGTCGGCCAGCCGTGCATTTTTGGAGTGTTACATAGGCTTACGCTCAGCCTTCATCAGAGAACAATTAGGATGAGTGTGGGGAGAGGCCAGAGGGTCAGGGACAACAGATGGGCCTCCACTTAAGCAGGTTACAAGTTCATTGCTCCAGAGGAAGAAGACCCATCTCTGGTGGGGGGAGCGAGGCGTTGGGTTGAAAGAGGCAGAATGGAAAGACGGCAGAGGGCCTCTCCTTTCTGAAGTATCCCTTTGGGACGAGTCTCTGTATCTTGGGCAGATGATTTAGTTTTCCACAAAGAAGCTTCGGCAGCCCTGGCAGAACCGAGAAGCCGAGGGCCTGGTGCCATACTGAAATCGCAGCATCCCTGTGTTTCCAGCGGAGGGATTACTCCTCGGTGAGCCAGCGAGCTTGGGAACATCATTTGGAAGCAAAACCACATTTTTTTCCAAAAAAAAATTTTTTTAAAGGAAACTTTGCATGCAATGAAGTCAGGGCTTAACTCTTGAGGAGGAGTGATACAGGGGCGGCCTTTGGTCTTGGCTAATGGAACCCATGCTTCTGGGTGGAGGGTGAATTTCCTGTGGTGAAAGGTCAGCTGAGGTCTCTATAAGGCAAGGCAGAAGATACTGTCTTGTAGAGGGCTGGTTAACAGGATGAAAGTGCTAGTATGTTGGCAGGAAAGGACGAAAGGTGAAAAAGAGAGTTGTGTGAGTTAGTCTTTACTGCAGAACATACCACCCAAAACTCAGTGGCTGAAAAGAGCAACCATTTTATTTAGTCATGGCTCTGTGGGTCAGCAGCTTGTTCTTGGCTCAGCTGGTAGTTCTTCTGCTCATCTTACCTGGGATCATCTGGCTGCAGTCATTTGGCAGCTCAAAATGGGATGGGTAGTCTAAGACGACCTTACTCACTTTTCTAGGAATTGATGCTGGCCATTAGCTGGGCCACGCGTCTCCAGAGACCTGCCTCAGCTTCTTCGCAAGGTGGCTGGGTTCCAAAAGCACCAAGGGAGGGGAAAAGCTCAACTTACAATAATTTTTCCAGTCTCCGCTCGTGTTACATTTGCTGTCCTATAAGCAAAAGCAAGTCTCATGGCCAAGCTCCTGGTCAGTGTGGGAGGGGCCATAGCAGGGTGTGGATACAGGGAGGGGGCTCTGGCTCCACTGGGAGCCATTACTGTGACTGTCTACCCACAAGGAGGAAGTAAATCTGAAATGGATTCAAGCACCGTAACCTCAGTGGGATGCAAACCATGTGAGTCAGGGTCCATACGAGTTCAAGCTGAGGGAAGAGAGACCAGAGAATCATCTTGTTGGGTTTTTGGAACAGACCTGCTATTTCCTGGGGATATTGGGGTACGGAGACGCTTGGATTAGTAAGACCTGAAGAACTCAAGTGGGCGTCAAATTTAGCATCTCATAAAATTTTATAATGTCTTCTTTCTCCATGAATATATATCCAAATAGCTATAATCTGAGATTCCTCAGGCCTCCCCAGCCTATGGGAAAGATGGTGGTGCAGCTTTAGAGTCTAAACAGGAAAATAGACACCACTTACAGTTTCTACAGCAGAGGAAACTTCCAAGTTCTCCTTTGAGTTCTCGGAGTTCTCCTGTCCAGTGGTCCCAAGAATGAGTTTAAGGAGTATCTAAAAATAATCATGACCAGTGTGCTATTTTATACTCCCTGTTGTTGTTGCTCTTTTTGTAAGATGGGCAAACTGGACGAGCGCCCCCAGAGATGATAGAGCTTGGGGATCTGGAGGCATGTTAGCATTGTGGTTGAGAGCACAGCCTTGGGAAAAAAATTTTCCATGTGCACACAAAGCTGCATTGTAGCTGGGAGCATGGGTGATGCCAATATAAGACTCACAGCCAAGCCAAGCCAACCATGTAGGATCTTAGCAGCAGTAGGGATCCAGAAAGTAGGGAGGGGCCCAGAAGGCAGGGAAGTCATTGCAATAGTCCCTGTGAAAGGTGATGGGTGATGACCATTCAGTTTTGGGTCAAGGTTTCCTGCACCCGAAGGGCAGGTGTGAGCAGCACAGCTGCTGGAAATAAGGAATGCTATTGAAGGGCACGAATGTCCTCTTGGTTTGCCCAGTCTGTATTTCAAGTCTGACTAGGCTGCCGACTGCGCTCTCTGATAACCAGAGTCTGATCCTGAGGGCACCTCAAGCTGCCTTGATCGCTGCTTTATCCCTGGCACCTTAGCATAGTAGGTGCTTAATAAACACTTGCCGAATGAGTGTCAAGTGGATCAATTTAAAAATTCATTATAAGTTTCATATACACAAAATCCTTATTACCATGTTCGTACCATGCAAGGTTACTAACGCCGATTCATTTCATTTAAAACATATTCTTATAGCATCAAGAAAACAATATTACAGAATGATTAGAAATTGGACGAGAAAACAATTACCCATAATGGCTACTTTCAAAGCAAATCTTATTACAATTCATGTTTTCCTCACATCTTTGCTCAAGTACTTGTATAATTTTACCCATTTGCATTTATATATGTCCATTCCATTTTGTTTCTTCTTTTTTATTTTTATTTTTTACAACAGAACAGCATACCGTAAGTATTCTACGTTGCTTCCTAATCTCCATATTTATTCTGCATCACCCCATTGCACAGCTTTAAAGTCAGGGCTTCAGAAATTCGACTCCTGCGTCATCCACGCTCCTCCTCTGTGCGCACGCGCAGGAGTTTCTTCCGCTCTTTACACAGAGCTTGAGCTTTCCATACACGTCCTCTGGACCCTGCTCACGTCTCTGTTTCCTTTCACTGCGGAACTACCCTCAAGTGTCGTCTATCTCCCATTCTTCTCCCCCTCGTCTCTCTTCCCACTCCATGCAGGCTCTTGTCACCTCCATCGTCCCTCCATTCCACAGATTGCTCTGATCAAGTCAACGATGACCTTAATGATGCTAAATCAAATGGTCATTTTCAGATCTCACCTTACTTGACTTATCAACAGCACTCAGCACCGTTATTTGACAACCCTGCATCCCTCTTTCTCGAATTCTTTTCTTCTCTTAAATTCCAAGAGAGTTCCTCTTGTATCCCTGAGTGCTCCTGCGCAGGCTCCTCAAACTCCAAATGTTGACATGTTCCGGAGTTGAGTCCACCGCGCCTGTCTTGCCTCTGTCCTCACCCACAGTCCCTTGCCGTCTCATCCACGCTCCTGCTGTCTCTGAGCCCCGAGGACTCTCACTTCTACATCTACAGCCCAGACTTTTCCTCTGAACTGCAGACTTATAACCAACTGCCTACTCGCCATCGCCACTTGGATGACTAATAGACTTCACAACCTCAATGTGTCCAAAAATGAAACTCCTGATCCTCCCCTCCAGCCTTCTTCTCCCACAATCTTCCCCATCTGAGTCCATGGAAATTCTATCTTTTCTGTTACTCGGACCAAAGGGCTTAGCATTATCTTTGATTCTTCGCTTTCCTACTCTACATTTAATCTGTCAATGAATCCAATGGCACCACCTAAAAATATATGTTAAATTGAATGCTTCTGATTCTCTCCACTGGTCAAAAGCACCTTCCTATCACATCTGAATTACATCATGGGATCCTAATTTCACCTCGCTTGGCCTCCGATGGTTGGTTCTCAATGCAGCAGCCAGAGTGAGTTCCTGTTAGCTCAAGTCCTAGCATGTCATTCCTCTGCTCCAAATGTTCACATAGCCTGCTGTTTTAGTCCATTCGGGCTGCTGCCACAAAATAAATGCCAGAAATTTATTTCCCACCATTCTGAAGGCTGAAAGTTGAAAATCAGGATGTCAGCACAGTCAGGTCATAGACCAATTCCGGGTCACAGGCTTCTTGTCGTATCTTCACATGGTGGAACGGGCAAGGGAGCTCTGTGGAGCCTCTTCTCTAAGGGTGATAATGTCATTCGCAAGGGCTCTGCCCTCATCACCTAATCACCTCCAAAGGTCCCACCTCTTAATACCATCACCTTGAGGGATAGGATTTAAAATATGAATTTGGAGGAGATACAGACATTTAGACCGTAGCACCTACCGTGACACACAGAATGAAGTCCCAAGTCCTCACCATAGCCTCCTGCAAGGCCCTCCACACCTAGAACTTGTCTCCTGCTCTCCTAGCTTGCTCTCCTCCTAGCTTACTCTCCACTGTGGCCTTCTTACTGTCCCTTAAATGCTCTGCTTCTACCACAGGACCTTTGAACTTGCTGACTTTTGTCTGGAATGCTTTTTACAGAGTATCTGACCCTTCAGCTCCTTACAGTATTTGTTCGAAATCAAGGCCTTCCCTGACCACCCTTGAGAAGAGCACAGCCTAATCCCCTGCGATGCCCGTTTCTTTTGCTTGTCTTATGATTCTCCATTTGACCTACCATATTGCTTATTTATACTCTTTTGTATCATGGGCCTCTCCCCATTAGACTATAAGACCCTTGAGGACAGAGATTCTTATCCTTTTTTTTCCTCAGTGCTATACACCCAGTGCCTAGAACAGTGTCTGACACATGGTACTTGTTGAATGAATTAACCTGGGATCTAGCATCTGAGAGGTAAAAGTTTCGTGCATGTGACATAAAAAAAAGCAGAGCATAAAGATGAAGAGCCTGGGCTGCCTCTGTTTCTCTATCATCTGTTCATCACACAGTAATCCAACCGTCTCCAGCTGCCACATGACACGACTGTGAGCTACTTAAGGGTGAAGACAGTGTTTTATCATCCGTGCACTCTTTTTTTTAACTTTATTAAAGTGTAATTGACAAAACTGTAATATAGTTCAAGTGTACAAGATGATGATTTGATACATGTGTACCATTTCCACACTCTTACCACCCAGCCCTAGTCCTGTAGCATAGGAGTTGCTCATTAAATATTTGTTGACTTTGTTAAAAAGCAAGAAAGGGCTTCTGCAACTAGCGTCTGGAAGCACCACCCATGACCAGCTTCATCTCTTTCCCAGTTTTGCTTTGGGCTAGCTGTATACTAAACACATTCACTTATTTACTTAATCAGTCAACAAATTCAGCTTTGCAGAATCATGTGACTGTTATTATTATAAGCAGTGTTTCTCCAAAAGAAAATGCAAAGGTCGATTCCTCTAATGATTTCACTAAAAGTGTTCTTGTTCCAAGTAGAAGCTTCAGTGCCCCATCCAATCAACACGAATCTCAAATGCACTAAGTTTGGCTGAGCAAACGTCATTTTTAGCTCCTCATACTCTGCTCCAGAATTTTGGAGGGCATGTCCCTGCCAGAAGCCCTCCCCGACCCCGTAAGTGCGCTGCCGGCTGCTCACCACCACAGCAGATGTGTGGTCACACACAATTAAGTGGGTGCAGGCCATTAGTGGACAGACGGCATGAAGTATGCACAAACGACCAATAAGCAAACAGTGAAACCCAGAGTGGTGAGGTGGCTGTGCCCGTCCCAGCCACTTGCTCGCTCTCTTCATTTCCTAGTACTTCCTCATAGCAACGTGAACCATCCTGCTAGTGTTATAATCCCTGTTTTATATCTGAGACACCAAGAAATAGACTGAGAAGCTCACATTAACAAATGCCCCCTGGGTGGGGGCAAAATCACCCCTGGTTTTGAGAGGGGCACTGACTGTCATGGTCACCGGCATCATCCTGCAGCCTCTTCAGGTGTTGACACCTGAGTGTGGTTACTTTATGGGAAGGTGATTCGGTAGCAGTGGTTATTTTGGCCCACACCTCCTATTCAGATTGAGAGCAGTAGACTCCATAATTTAAGTCTCTGACTAGAGGAAGAAATGCCTCAGAGGAAAACAAAACTGCCGTCTTCATACTTCACAACCTCAGAGAGGCCTATACCAGCCAGTTCTTTGGGGGTTTATTCTGCATTGTCATGTTTTGCACAGACAGTTATGATTGTATATGTAAAAAGGACTAAAGTGATACATGCACCAACATGTGTGATCTCAAATGCATTATGCTAGTTCAGTGGTCTTCAACCAGGGGTGATTTTGCCCCCACCCAGGGGGCATTTGTTAATGTCTGAAGACATTTTTGTTTGTGAGAAGTAGGGAGGGAGATGCTACTGGAATCTAGTGAGCAGAGGCCAGGGATGCTACTAAAAATCCTCCAGTGCACAGGACAGTCGCCCACAACCAAGAACTATCTGGTCCCAAATGTCAATAGTGCTGAAGTTGAGGAACCTTGTGCCAAGAGAAAGAAGCAGACTCTGAAAGCTACTCGTAGCGTATAATTCCAGTTATATGATGTTATGGAAAAGGCAAAACTATGGGAGGAAAGTACATTAGTGGTTGCCAGGAGTTGGGGCTGAGAGGATGTGATTGGCTTCCAAGCAGCATAAGGAAATTTGATGAAATATTTTTTATCTCAATTGTGGTGGTGGTTACACATATGACTGTTTGTCAATACACAGGACTAGACACTAAAAGGAATCGATTTGACCTATGTAAATTATACCTAAACAAATAAACAAAAACAGTTCTATATGAGCCAAAGCAATTCTAGAGAAGGTAGGAAAAAAGTAACCACCTCCCCTACCCGACCCCCAACAAAAAGGTCCAAGTGGCAAGAAAAGAAATGAAGGGAAACATAAAAAGACAGATTTTTGTTTGCTTGTTTCCAGAACTAAATTACTGATTTCCCCTCAGCAAATGACACCTTATCAGAAGTTACTTTGTTGTATGGACCGAAACTTTTATAAAACAGTTTGAGATATAATCATCATGCAATAAATTGCACAATTTTGAAATGTACAATTTGATAAGTTTTTACTTGTGTATATTCCTGTTAATTATCACAATCATAATGAACATATCCATCCCCCTCCAAAGTCACCTGTTGTCCCTTTATAATCCTTCTCTCCTTAAAAAATAATGACAATACTGATCTCACACGGTTGTCGTGAGAATTTAAATGAGAGTCAAGCATAGAGAGAGCCTTGTTATACACCTTACTTTCTTTCTTTAGGTGAGGGAAGAAGCTAGTGCACAGTGAAAAAAACCTAAAAGTAGACCATCTGCATTCCGTGCCCAGAAGAAGAAAT
>NW_024349803.1:26579313-26627730 GCF_902729225.1 Pteropus medius | reverse complement strand
TACGGTGGTCCTGTGTCACTGTGCCCACCCGTTACCTGGTGGTCACGTAGCAAGCACACTGAAAGAATGTCCCCATTATTCAGGCACGGTTGTGTCTGCAGATGGGCTTTCTTGCTGAAATGTGCTTGCGAATTGATGTCACCCGGAGTCATCATTTCACTCTGCTTTCAGTCATCGTGGGCACGTGTCACTGACAGGCGTGGTCCCAGCCCAGGCGACTCTGCCCTCTGGCCTCAGCCCCACCCTGCGAACAGGTGTCCTTCTGCTGGTCTGTGTAGAGCCACACTTTTTGCATGTTTGCATTTTTCCTTGGTGATTTTGCTGTTTAAAATAGCCCCAAGAATATGCTGATGTGTGGCTGAGCATCCTGAGTGCGAGAGGGCTGTGCTGTGACTTATGGAGGGAACATGTGTGCTGGCCGAGCTTCATGCAGGCGCGAGGCACATGCGGCGCCACTGGCCGTGGGTTCAGTGTTCACGGTTCAGTAGCGTGCGTGAGGTAAGGTGCCTTTAAACAGAAATGCACAGGAAACACCGACCAGTAGACCAGAGCTCACCGGAGTCTCACCCTGTACCTCTCCCGGAGCAGCGGTTCAGGTTCGCTGATTCGGTGTTCGTGGTGGCCTTGTGGGACGGAGCTGCCAGCATAACAAGGGTTGACTGCTTCTGAGGCCCCTTTGCAGTGACGGTCCTCTGCCTTATTCAGACCCCACGTGTAGGACCAGCTACGTACTTTGTGGGGCTCGATGCTAACAGAAAACACAGGACCTTGCACAGGCGACCGTCAGGCTTTGACGGAGCCGGGCGCTCTGGTGCAGTGGCCCTGCCCCTGCCATGTGGCCGTGTGCGTGGCGGGGGCATTCATTGCTCCTCCTCCTGAGCATGGAGCTCGTCTGCTGTTCCCTCCCGGGGACGAGGGCCAAGTCCCCTCATGGAAGCTGGAGGACAGACAGTGACACAGGCACAGAGACCCTGCTTGGTCCTGCACGGCTGCGAGCCACGGCCATCGAGCTTATTATGGACAGTGTCCTTGAGCCACTGATGGCTGGGCAGAGCCCCCTTCATCCGTGGACGTCAGCTGTCTCCCTGAGCAGGTGCGAGGCTTAGGTGGGACACTGATTACGCACGGCCCTGTCTGCAGCCACATACCACCAGTGCGGTGCTGTGCGGAGCCCAGACAGGGGTCAGTGTTCGGCTGACCACGGGCGCTCTGGCAAGAACCGGGACGTTCCCAGTGCCATCTACGAACTTGAATCGCGCACAGACAGGGACGCTGCCCTGGTTTCAGTGAGGCGGGGCTGTGCGTACACACGGTGTGCAGCACGGCGGTTTGTTGTCCACATAATGAGATGATTTCTGGGCCACGCTCATTAACAGCCTCCTCGTGTGGCCACCACTCGGCTTGTGCTAAGGACGTCTGAGATCCCTTAGCAGCTTCCCGTGGTCCAGAGTTCAGTTATCCAGCCGTCACGCAGCACGGGGGACTGGGCTCCTCGGCCCTCCTGCACGGCCACGCGTTGGCGCCCTGTGCCCTCCCGGCCAGCCACAGCCCGGTCACCACGCTCTGCTCTGCTTCCTCGTGTGTGGCTTTTTAGGTTCTGTATAAGATGGTGCAGATCGTCCTTCTGCGTCGGGCTCACTCACTCAGCGTAGTGTCTTCCAGGTTCGAACGTGGAGGGAGCTCCTTTTAAATCAGCGGTCCCCAACCTCTCTGGCACCAGGGGCCGGTGCTCCTGTGAGCATCTAAAGCCTGATGACCTGAGGCGGAGCTGAGGCGGTGATGCCGGCGCTGGGGAGCGGCTGCAGATACAGATGAAGCTTCACTCGCTCGCCCGCCGCTCACCTCCTGCCGTGCGGCCCGGTTCCTAACAGGCCATGGATGGTACTGGTCCGCGGCCCGGGGACTGGGGACCCCTGCTTTAAATGAAAGCTGATTGAGGGGCTTCCAGAGCTGACCTGACATTTTGCTGTGTTTCTGGGGTTCTGTGGGTTGGAGAACTGGGTGTGCTGGGCCTCTTCTGTTTGCCCCAGACTGCACTGCGTCCCTCTCTGCCATCTGCCCTGGGAAGCTGGTGGGTGCCTGGCAGCGAGGCTGCATGTCCGTGTCTGGCTACAGCTCTCAGCACCTGACAGGACCCCTTCCCTCGGGGGCCTGCGCCTCCCCCTTCCGCCCGCCTCCCCCTCGGTGGACTGTCCCCATGCCCCCCTGCACCATTACGGTGTCTCTGCACTGCACTCTGCTGACATTGCCCACACTGCGCCACCTCGTTGCTGCCTGGACGCTGACCTGTGCTCCGGGCAGCAGCTCTCAGCTGGGGACGGCAGTGTCTGTCAGGGGATGTTTGGGAACATCTGGGGCATTTTGGCTGTCACACGTCGGGGGTATTGTTGGCAGCTGGCGGGCAGAAACCAGATGCTGGTAAACACGCCGTATGCACTGGCCAGCCCCACGTGTCGGCCCAGAGGTCAGCAGCGCGGGAGGCTCACGTCAGCTCTGCAGCTGTGAGACAACACGAGTTTACAAACCGCACGCAGGTGAAACTACAACCAGTGAAACTAAACGAGACGTTCGATCGAAAGTCAGGGATGCAGTTGTCTGCAGGAATTAAGCTGCCGCCCACAGGACACGTGTGGCCTGGGCGCTGCCCGTGTGAGTCTGCTGGCCCCAGACTGTCCACTGCTGACCCCCTTCCCTCCTACGTCCCTCGCTGGGGATGCCAGGACGCCTCCACTCCTCGGGCACAGGGAAGGCCTCCTGGCTCTTACGTGCCCTGTGCTCATCCGAGGTCCAGCGTCGTCGCTTCTCTCGTTAGCCTGTCAGTCGAAGCTGTGCTGATCGCGGCCCATGTGCTCATGAACGGAACTGCACAGGAGAGCACCGAGCGGCACCCGGTCCTTCAGCCCTTTCTAGGCATCGTAGACGTTGGGGCAGGAGACTCCCATACAGTGTCCACGGAGAGCAGCAGGCCCTGCGCCCTGGCCCCACATCCCGGGGAAGGAGGGGAGCCGACCCTGGCTCCTTCCCACGGTCCTGACGCACACAGAGAGCGCTAACGTGTCCGCCGCGGGCAGAGCTCGCCAGCGCACAGGCTCACTTTCTCCCGGGTTCCCCCTGCAGTGCCTCACAGGCCAGACCGTCCCCGGCTGCGTGGTGCAGAGGCCATGCCTGGCCACAGGCTCGCTTCTGGCCACAGCTCCTCAGGGCCCTTCCTGGGGACGCCAGGATGCACAGGAGGCCTCGCCATGAAACAGGGTTGTTGGGCCCCTTCTCCCCTGGCTGGGGCAGCGTGACGCCTCCGGGCTGCGTGTGCAGTACACGCCTTTGCAAAGGGCTCGCACCCGACACGCCGCCCAGACGGCGCCAGCCTCTGTCCTGGCTCAGCACAGCCACCGACCACCTCAGCCACAAACTCGGTTGCCCTTGATTGCGTTGGCGCCTTTTGCAAGTCTAACACGATGACAAAACCATTTAAAAGCGATAATGCTTAAATGCGCGTGCTTAAATGATGTTAGACGGTTAGCGTCTTGCTGAATTATTTCCTTACGGTTAATTACTTCGTTTCTTCACAGCTGCCATGATTGACGGCCAGTTCCAGTGGTTCCCACTCCGCAATACGGTCACGTGCTCGGGGCTGTCACGCGCGCCTATTAACCCTGTGCAAATCGTCTCAAAGTTTTCGTTTTTTGGCCAGGGGAGTTCTTTCTTTTAATTCAGTTTTTTTTTTTTTTAAATAAATATTTAGCTACAGTGAATTTGATGAAAGTCTTTTTAGTAGCTTAATGAAGGATTTTACGGGTCTATATAACATCAGTGTCTTAATTACTACAAATGAATTAGAAACCCTTTCTTGTGTACGAGAATAGAGACTCTCAGAGTGAGCACCATTAGGACCAATTGGATTTTCACTTGCTAATTCAGTAAAAAAAAAGGAAATACTGCAAATAGGAGCCCAGAGGGCTGTCTCTGCGGCTCCCTCAACCCTGAGAGCACAGCAAATGTCCACAGAGACTTTCTACGTGTGTTTTGGGCTGTGACAGAAGCAAAATATGAATTCATGCAGAGAATGAAATAGTTGTTCATTTGGTGGGTGCTAATTAATTTCTGTGTGCTGGAGACACTTAATTCCTCAGCTAAAAGGTTCTGGAATTTAAGAAGACACCCAGAGGGGAGCAGATGACTCCAGGGAGGTGGGTGCAGCGCCCAAGGAGAAGCGCTCAGTGGGTAAAAGCGCAAAGGCAGGTATGTTGCTTGTGTGTGTGCAGTATTGACATTCAGGTGGTGCAGGTGCAATATTACATGTGGGGTGCATGAGCGTATAGTGCAGTACGCTGCATAACGTGATGTGAGTGTGGTACAGCAGCACGACACATCTGGTAGTGCAGATGCAACATTAAGCGTGTGTGCATGAGTGTACATAGTGCATGCAACACGCGCATGTATGTATGTGTGTGCGCGCAGTAAGCGCGCAGCACCGTACATTCGTGTGCATGTGTGCGTGTGCATGCGTGTGCGTGTTTTGTGTGTGTGTGCGTGCATGTGCGTGGCTTTAGAGACTGTCACTGCTGATGGCCCTGGCCCGGGTCCTGTTAGCAAAGGCAACCCGAAGTCATCGCGGAGGTACTAGATTCACACTCAGAGTGAAGGCTGTTCTAGATCCTGGATGAGCGACTGGATGATCTTGCTCTTGACAATTTCCCAGTCAGAGGTTTTCAAGCTCGAACGTGTGTGCGGGAACGAGAGACACAGACCTTTCCCCCCGGAAGTCGCCTCGGCAGGCGTGGGAGGGGTCCCAGAGGCGACACCAGACACACCACATTGAGGAAGACTTGGTTTCCTTTGGAAGTTTAAACCTTACCCCCAAAATGATTCCTTTTTTTGTTCTTTTTGTTGTTGCGTAAAGGTATTTAATTTTAATCAGTTTCTAATGAAAAGGTCCTAAATTTCAAGCTCACAGCCTGCTGTCCTGAAGGCCTGTCCCGCTCCGTGGCGGTCAGTGTGCTTACGCCCTCAGATTACGGCAGCCCGGAGGTCATCCCAGAGGCGGCAGGGACCTGCACAGAGGGGCTCCTAAGCTGAGTGCCAACCACACGGCACCTCTTTCCACAGCTCCGGCTCTGGCTGGGGGGTGGAGGGGCCTAAAGACGCTCGAGTCCTGCTCTGGGCAAAGGTTGCACCCCAGCCCCAGAAACCTGGTTCACAGGCTTCCGACAGTGAGGTGCCAGTCAGACCTGTGCCTCCAGTGTTTGGTAAAGATTCGTAATTTAACTGAGACTGAGCGTTTCAGCCCTTGGTCCTACACTTTATTCCAGTCTGTACCTAACCCCATTTCTGGATTCTTATCGTTCCGCTATGTTCGGTTTATTTTCTGACACTCTGATTATAAAACTAAAACATTTTCTGCTGCTTCTTCAGTTCCGGACGGTATGAAATTGTCCACCACATGTGACCCAAGGGGGCTGTGGAGCTCCTACCCCGCTCTTATGCTTTACTTATCAGTTCCAAAACTGAGGCTTAAGTTTTGATTCAAATAGTAACACATTTTCGATCTTCAAAGGTTGAAAAACTACAAAGGAGAACATGAAAATTGCTCAATTATACGCCCCTGACGTAACTTGGTTAATATTTCGGCATAGTTGATGTGAGTCTCTCAAATCTCGTTCTGTTAAGACTTTAAATTTTGCAGGACTGTCTTAGAAAATTATTGAAAGCATCTGACCGATGTGGCCACTTTGTGTCTCTCTTCGGAGCGCGTTCTCGGTGGGTGCGTGGAGCTGCCTCAGACGAAGTGCAGCCACGCTGCCGAGGGCCCTTTTCCAAACTGGTCCCTCCCAGCGCGGTGGAGGACGGTGAGACCCGACCTGGGGACCAGGGAAAGACGCCCCCGGCCCCGCCACGGCCCTCCGCTGCGGCTCCCGCGCTGGGCGAAGCGGCCTCGCCGCGGGTTCTCGCTCCCAGGGCCCGCGTGGCCGCAGGTGTGGAGTTTTCTGTCGCCACTGCTGTGATTCGAGGTTTGCCGTGCCAGAGTTTTAGTTAAATGATGTTTTGTTGACACCCTTTGTCGCGTGACTAGTCTTTATCCTGTGCAGCTCGTTTATCTTCCGTCAGCCTCCCAGCGACAGCCCGTGCTTAGGTAATCACAGCAGCTCGGACCCTTCACGGCGTACCAGGTGCGTAAATGCACTCACTCCCGTAACCCTCACGCCTGTCTGGAGGTCACTGTGATTCGACGAGTGGGCAGCGAGGCTCGGAGTGCCAAAGAATTTGCCTTGATGTGGAGCCGGGGTGCAGCCCCAGGTTCTTGGATGCTAAAGCCAGTGAATTAATAGACTGATCTCTTAACAGTTGAGGGAACTTTATAGGATGGCACTAGGGTGTCTGCCCCCTGAGGGTTGTCATGGAGCAGCGTGACAGGAGGCCTGGTGACACGAGAGAGGACCGTGGCCGTCCCAGGTTCCGGTCCTGACGGTGTCCACCCGAAGGGCCCACCCACCTGGTGTCTTCCAAGCTGCCGACTGCAGGTGCCCCCACGGCATGCGTGTTGCCCGAGGCTCTGCTGGCATCTTGAGCAAAGCCCTGGTATGCTGGTGCCCGTGGTCAGTCTCGCCAGGGACTGCTGTACAGCTGAGGCGATGTGGGCAGACAGACTGGGCAGGTAAGGAGGCACTGAGGGCAGAGTGGCCGTGGACACGTCTGGCCTCCTCTTTGCGGGAGAGGGGGTAAGCCTGAGGGACTGGAGGTACCAGCCAGGGGGATCTGGGAGGCCATCTTGGGGCTGGTGTGGACACTCGGAGGCCAGCGGACAGCACTCGGACCCCGGCAGGCCTGAGCATGCTTTAGTCACGTTTAGGAGGCAGTTTCATGAGAAAACAGACACTTCTGGAACCCCAGCTGCCGTTCAGGTGGTTTGGGGGCCGCTGGTGGAGGCTGAACAGATGTCCCTCCAGGAGGACGGGGAGCCACCTGCTGTGCCCGGTGTCGCCTGCCTCGGTGAGGCCAGCCCAGTAGTTACAGAACGAGCAGGTAGCAACGGACGGAGCAGTGTGAGCCCCCTCTCGCTGACCTGTACCGTGATCGTTCTATTAAACTGAAGATTTACCACAACAGAAAGGAAACAGATAATGAGTTAAAACTTTCAATTATATCGTGTTATTTTTTCTTGACAAAACAGAATCCGCATATTCTTCCACAGAAACAGGTATCGCTTTGCTTTCCAAGGCATCTGCAGGTTGGTCCTCTCCCTCAGCCTTTAACACGTCAGGTCCAATACGCGGTTATAGCCAGTTTTGTTGACCAACCTTTGCCCGTGGTTGATGGAAGAACATTCGATATTAATTTCAATGTTAAAACATTTCTTTCACATGAAGTGACAGAGACTTGGGAAGAGTCTTAAACATGAGGCTAATCTGACAGGGAGCCGTAAAAATCTAATTTCACCACAAACTCCAGGAATCGCAGTGTGGCCCACGTCTCTGCTTTTCCAGGATCGATCTGGTGGCAGATGGGGAACTGAAGCACGAGCACCCGGTGGCCACGCCGAGGGATCCGGCGACAGTGGCCTGGTCCCTCTGCTCTGCATCGCGAAGCTCCTGCTGGACACAGATGCGTCCGCAGGGCCGGGAAGGTGTTCGCAGCCCAGGGCTGCTCCTGACGCCGACGCGCCAGCGAGGTCCCGTGTTCTGGGAAGCGACTGTACAGCGACTCTCGGAATCGACTTTCACGTAGAATGCACTGCTTCTCAAAGGGTAAATAGCAAACGTGTCACCTCCACTGCACGGAGTTGCCGCGGAGTCTGCGGAGAACCCGGCCCGAGGGCAGAGCCCCCCCTGCCTTTTCCTCCAGATTTCAGGCGCCATCGTCTTCATGGGCTTCCTTTCGAGTTGTCAGCTCATGGCGATAACAACGTGGCAGCTGGTGCCTGGGCAGTGTTATTACTGCGTAGGGTTCTCTGCGGTCAGTGCGCTCCCTTGCTTCCGGCACTTAGGGGAGACGCCCCCCACTCCACCGACATCGTGCATATGGCATTGCTTTGGCTTCCGGTGTCTGGAGCCTCTTCTAGTCCATCTCGTGCTGCTTTTCCCACTGTTTTCCTCCTGGGGGACGGTCTGGGCCACGTTAGTTTCATTGATGGTGGACATGGCAGGCCTGAGCGTCTGAGCCGGCTCCCTGCTCCGTGAAAATTGGCTGGGTGCTGCTCAGTGGAGCGGGTGCCTTGGCCGTAGCCACTGGCGTGCTCGCTGCCAGTCCCCAGGGTCCCCACTGGCTAGCACGTCAGCACAGTTGGAGGCTGGTGACCAGTGGTCTGCATCCAGGTGTGGGTCCTTTAGGTGGGGCTCCGCCCTGCCGTCCACCCCGCCCTCTAGACGTGCAGGCGGTGCCCCCTGCTGCCCCGCGTGCCACCTCCTGTGTTCTCCAGCCGTGTTCGCTCCCTCTCCGGCGGCACCTTCTCCTACCGTGGCTCCCTAACACACAGTGTGCTCTTGATGGGCGGACCCTGCTGGGGGGCGGTCCCTCTGCAGGACGATCTCCTCGGGGATCCCCGGAGAAGAGGTTGGTGCTAAGCTTGCGAGGGAGCCTTAGTGCATAGATAGCTCTCGGTGGTGATGCCAGAGGGGCCCAGCCAGGCTTGGTTTTACTGTAGAGGTGACAGATGCAGTGGGTGTCGTGTGCTCGGCTTCAGCGTGAGGTGTGACGCGTGCTGTGATGGGGACACCGGCAGCCTGAGACCAGTGAGTCCACAGAACGGCTCAGGGAGCCCCAGAAAATGCTTCTGCAGGTTCTGCGGGAGGCAGAGACCTGGGTTGTGCGGGGGAGGGAACCAAAGGTGTTCTGTCTTGTGTGAACGATGCAACGTGACTCTCCCAGGTTCCCAAGGAGCCCTGGGTCGTGAGCCTGAGTCAGAACGTCTGAACCTGCAGAGGATTTTTATGAGTTTGTTTGAGCCAAACTGAGTGCAGGTGCTGGGGAGAGTGACCGCAGGTGCTCCGCACAGTGACAGGTTGCAGCCTGTGTTATGCATGTGGACTCAAGGGAGCGGAGGAAGATGCCGATATGGGGCGAAAGTAAACAGGCTGGGCGTGGGGGGCAGGTGGTGGGGCGGGTAACAGCACCGCGTTCTCCTGCTGGCTATGCGCTTTATTTCAGGGGTGTGTGGACCTGAGCACAGAAGCAACGGGCAGTGGCTTATGGCAGAGATGAGCCTCTCACTAGAGTCATGTGCCTGGGGCGTGACCTGCCCGGGTGGGAACCTGTGATTGCACTACCTGTGAGGCTGCTTCCTGTAGCGCCCCTTTCCCGTCTACTTGCTTGAGGTCTGTCCTGGGGTGAGGGGTGCCCTGCAGGCCACACTGCCAGTCTTTACCAGCGGGCGGGCCTGGGCTAGTGGGACTTAGGGTGGGGGGTGGGGGGGAGGTAGGGCCAAGCCGGGCGCTCTCCTTCCAACTGCCGCCTTCAGTCCCGGCCAAGCCTCTGGCGACAGCTGCGCCTCCTCCGTGGCCTCAGGCACATGGTGGCCCCGCGTCTGCATCCAGAAGTGGCCCAGTGAGGACCGCATGCGTGGTTTACCCTCCACCACGCCTGTCCTTCCTGTCGGCCCCCGGGGGCCCATCAGGCACCAGACCAAGTTGGTTCTGGGTCTGATTCTGCTGACCTGAGTCTCACGAGGTTGACAGTAGGGGCACTGGGGGCTCAGAGACGGAGCCCCGGGGCAGGGGTGGGGGTGGGGTGGGAAGCCCAGCACCTCACTGGCTCCTCGGAAACACCAGCCGGCGGCAGCGGCAGTGTCCCATTCCAGGCGGAGAGCAGCTGGCGTGGCGCACCCTCTGATGGACGTCACTGAGGAGAATTTCATGGCCCCGCTGTTTCCCAAGCACGGGGCAGTGAGCTGCTGGGGGCGGGACATCCTGGTGGCTCGGGTGGGTGGCCACAGGTGGGTTCGGCCCAGCACTGGGCTCTCCACAGACCTGTCTGGGCTGCAGGACCGCTGATTCTTACATGTGCGTCCTGTCCCCCGCCCTGCATGCAGACACGCACCGTGCCCTGTCACCCCGTCAGAGTGTTAGAATCTAAACAGATTCAGGGCTGCTAGGACACCAGTGACGGTCATTAGAGGTCTCCCAGAAACTACACCAGGGGCCAGCGCTGGTTCTGACGTTCAGTTAATGGGTTATCGAATCCTGGGCCTAGAGGCAGCCTCCCGATGCCGCCATCCGTCCCCACGATGGCCGGAGAAGCGGGCCTAGGGTCCGACCTGGTGGTGGACCCGAGCCCACGCCGCCTTTGCCAGTGGTGGGGGAGGGGGTGGGTTCCCGGCACCCTTGCTGGAGAAGTAAGACACCGGTCTCTGGAGTCGCAGTGATTATAAGTGAACCGTCAGCCGTCTTCCCGGGGTGCACTGCTGTCCGCATCTTTTGGTTGCAAAATCGTGA
Source organism: Pteropus medius (assembly GCF_902729225.1). NCBI lineage: Eukaryota > Metazoa > Chordata > Mammalia > Chiroptera > Pteropodidae > Pteropus > Pteropus medius. Next base: position 26,617,306 of record NW_024349803.1, on the reverse strand, counting down.
TGCTGTAAACCTGGAAAGAGACAGGAGCATTATGGATGAGGCACATTGCGCTAATGGCTGCAGATTTCATGATAAATTCTGCACGTAGTCTCCTCGCATTAGTTCCGTCTATGAGAGTTTGTACATATTCCATATATATCTTTCAAAATGAAGACCAGTGAATAATGGTTTGGCCGAGCAATAAATACATAATGAAGCATCACCTTTGATCCTTCCGGCTTTCTATGAGGTCAGAGTTGGGATGGTTATAGATCATGATTTATGCCTTTAGGCCTCTGGTGGGTTTTTTTTTTTAAAGCAGCCTTTTTCCCCTACTGGTTTGATTCTGAGCTGTTTAATTATTCATCAGCCTACAGTACTTTCGCTTCTTCAATATTAAGTATATTTGTTTAATTTTGGGTACAAGTTGATTTTCCAGGTTTGGCTTTGTTTTCAGTCTGTTCCAGTGACGTTGACATGGAGATGATGTTGCTGTGACTAAAGTATGTATGTAATCCATGGGATCATTTAACTGAAATAACAGATTTTTAATAGAATTTTCTGGCATTTCCTTCACCTGATACATATTTTTCTATTTTTCTTCAAAATTCAAACATCTAAATGCTCATGGAAGTGATAAGGACTCAAAAATGTGAGCTGTTCCACACACAGTTATAACGAGTTTTAAACTGCCACTCGACTCCACGGCGCAGGTGTTTGATGAGGATTTCTTAAATGGTGTTTTTTTTATAAGATAGTGGTTAACGGTGAGAGAGAGTGAACTGGCTTTGCAGGGCTGTGGGGTAACACGATCTTCTGAAACTAGAGAGACAGCAGGCAAATTCCTTTTTGTCTTCCTGATTGTCTTTAAGTTTCAGAGTTGATGGATGGACAAGGCTGTAACAACTCTAATCCCAAACTGCACTACTTGATGTTAAAATGTACTGGTCGGGTTTCTGGCATCACTTGGTACTGTGACTGCGTGTGGCAGAGGCCGATGCTGTGACCTGTGTCTGTGCCCGGCTCCGTGCCCAGCCACACGGAGCCTCCTGGGGAGGGGACAGTCGGCAGCGTACTTAGGGCCACCTCTGTCCCCGTGTAGTCCCCGTGCCTTGAGAGTGCTCTTGATGATGAGATTGTTCAAACGGCATGGAATATTCCAGCAAAACCAGCGTCGCCTCATTAAGACCCTTAGCGAGAGGTGACTGTGGCGTGTGGCCACCAGTGAGTGTCGTCCCAGCAATAAAACACGTTTATCGCCACCATTAAAACCAGAACTTTAAAAACGAGTTTGAAGGAAGTCATTACCTCCTTAATTGCCAGATAAACCCAGTGGTCTGTGCAGATTATGGTGAAGTGGCTGGCGTGTCCGGCCCTTGTTCCCAGAGCTGTGATCCTGCCGTCCTGCGCTGGCCGTGGGGGACATGCTGCCTCCCCCGTCTGTCCCTCGGTCCCCGGTGCCCTCGTCACTTGTGGGTTCTGCTTTATTTGCATTATCGCTCTTGTTCTTATCTCGGGATAAACCTGTTTACTCATTTTATTTTTAGAGACGTGTGTGTGCGCGTGTGTGTTCTGAGATACAGAAACTTGAAATACAGCGTTGCTGGGGGGAGGGAGTGTTATAGCACGTGTGACTCTTAGACTTCTGCTGTTTCTGCAAACACTGGAACTCACTGATAAGTACAGATTGTCACACATTTGGGAAAGCTTAAATGAAGTGACAGGTCCTCAGGAACAGAGACGTGCCCAGCTTGTCCACCGTCAGACTGGCCAACGTCCCAACATTTCGTTTCTGGGCCCTGAGAGGCAGGTGGCAGGCTTGCTCTTCCGTGTGCTTCGGGTGCGCTCGGAACGCGGAGTGCTCTGTCTTTAACTGCAAAGGTCGGGGTGAGCTTCGCAACATTCGGTGGGGGCCTGGTGGTCAGCAGGGTGTCAGCCGCGGCTCCAGTCAGCCACCTCCCCGGCCTCTCCCTACCCTGTCCAGAGTGTGCTGGGCGAGCTAGCTGTCTCCCTTTGCAGCCAGGACACAACCGGAACATCCGTCACAGGCCACTGGTACCGTTTAATGACTGGGGCTTCCAGAAGTTAAAGGCCCGGGCGTTCCACTGAAAAGGCGCTTACAGCACACAGACCCAAACACCGCGTCGGAGTGTGTGAAGGGTCCTGTTTATTTTAAGCGGAACCACTCTGAGTGGCCGAGGCCCAGACCTGTCTCCGTTTGAGTCCCGGCCTCATACCTCAGAGGGCAGCCAGACAGGACCGAAGCGTTCCTGGTTCGGGACAGCTGGTTCTGGCCCCTCCTGCCCTATTCCACGTGGCCTGGCCCCTCCAAGCTTCTCTCTCACCTGGGAAGCCAGGGCAGGGCCAGGGTTGTGACACCAAACAAAACAGCACATGAGAAGGGAACACGCCATCACAAAGTTGTCACGACGGCTGTCGGCTCAAGCTGCGGCCAGTGTCACGGGTGTGTGGCCACTGTGCTCAGAGGCCCTGACTTGCTCTGCTGCTGTCATCCGGACTTCGTAGCAACTCTGAATAAGGGGCCTGCGTTTCCTCTCACACTCGGTCCCCGGTCGTGTAGCCGGCGCTGACTGGGGCCCGCGGTTGGCTCGTCCAGGTAGACTGCTCACTCTCGGCTCCGGGCAGGTGTGGCCCCCGTCAGTCCCCAGCCTCCTGCACTTCCAGCCCAGGGTGGCATTGTGACCGACGGTGCCCTCGTCTGCCAGGCAGAGGCAGACTGGCTGGGAAGCCACTGCCACCAAAGCCTGTGTGTCTCCTTCATGGGTTCCCTACAATGCTTCGGGGGGAACCCTAGGAATTCTGGAACTATCTTAATGCAGAGTGTATGACTTGCACCACCTCTGGATCCCTGTGCTGTTAGGGGGTGCTGCTTTGAAGTTTATAGGATGTTTCTGGTTGCCATAGTAACTGGAGGGGCAGTGTTGGCCCTCGGGGGTGGGGGGCAGGGGAGCTAGACTTCCTGAGATCACGGACACCCCACATGTTAGAGGATTTCTCTGCGTCCCGCCTGACATCCCATGAGACCTCGTGGACGCCCTCATTGGTGAAAACTGGTTTCCGTTTGTGGGAAGCAGGAGACACTGCCCTTTTCCGCGTGCGTACGATGGACTCTCGCGTGACTTCGTGGACACCACTGGCCGGGGACGAGCTGCGGCCAGGCCAGGCAGAGGGATGTTGCCGTGCGTGTCACCAGAACTGTGCCGGGAACTCCGCGCTCCTCCTGAGGCCTGTCCCTGAGGGCTGCGTGTGATGCAGGCCGCCCATGTGACTCTGCACCTGCAGTGGCCTTCAGGGTGCTCGGTGCACACGGACATTCGACCCGGTCAGCGGGGTGGGCCCCGGCGGCTGGCACCTGGTCCTGAGGCCCAGGGCTGTGGGGTCAGCGCATTGCGCTGACCGCGCCGTGGGTTTCCGCCCCGCCCGTGAGAAGGGACCAGGTCTCTCGTTGTCAGCGTCGTACGTTTTAAAGCGCCAGGGACTGTGAGTGACCTGCAAACCTGAGTGTGCACACGACGACCGTCACAGGAGACGCTCGCCAAGTCCTGCTCCACGTGACACACTCGTCCTGACTCGTTCCCCCTCCTCGTCTCCGCTGTGCCGGAGCCAGGGCGACACACGGGTCGAGGTGTGGTCTGTGGGTTGGGGGTCACTGCTGTTTTCCAGAACAGTGATAGGACGTTGACTGTCAGCATGTGCGGGAAGAGCCCCCCACACGGACGACCCACAGAGCCCCCCCGTGTCAGAGACGCCTCTGTCCCACCGGCCCCTGCAGCCGTGACATCCCGGAGCAGGGCACCCAGGTGGCCCGCTCCAGCCCTGCGTCCCCCTCACCCCAAGGCCCGTGGCCGATTGTGACCGAGCGTCATGACGCCAGAGAGTGAGCCCCTGTGGTCAGCTAGCCCGTCCTCTCCACTGCGGACACTGGCCTCGCGAGCCCCACCTCCTCTGTTCTGTCCGTCACCCGTCCCCACCTCTCTCTGCTCTTGAGTCCCCATCGGTCCCCACAGGGCAGTGTCCACGGTTCCCTTAGCTCCGGGCACGTTCCCCACCCTAACCGCTTCCCCCTTGGCTGGCCGTCCCGGCTCCGCTTTCCTCCCTCGGCACTGTCTCCCCGACTGGCCGCTCTCGTCCGCCCCGCGTGTCCCCAGGGCCGGGCACAGGTGCTATCTGCCTGTGATGCACTCGCCCATCAAAGCCTGTCATTTTCTCCCACGTGAGGTGACAAAGGAGAGCTTAGGTAAACCCCGGGCACATCTGTGATTTTACAAGACGAAAACCTTTGAGAAACTCCTGTGAGGCTCAGATACAAAGTGGTTGGTCAAAAGGCTGAGGACTCCTGGGAGGGCCGGACCAGGGACCCCCAGGAAGCCTGGCTCAGGGCAGGGCAGGGACAGAGGGCCCCACACTGGCCTTTTCTCTGAACGTCCCTCCCCTCACGGCAGGTAGTGACGATGCATTGTCATCTGCAGCCACTCGAGACCTGGGATCTGGGCCACGCAAGTGTTTTCTCTGTCCTTCATCACGGCCAACACCCTAGTGACCAGCAGAGCCCTCGTCAGCTCGCGCTGGAGTGTTAACTGTGACTTCCTAACTTCGAGCCACACTGTGCTCCGGTGAGAAGCAGCACTAACAGGAAGCTGCTCTGTGGGAGCCCGGATCAGCCCCCGCAGCATCTCCCCGAGCTCACGTGTGCAAGCCTGCAATGGGGCCTGGGCCTGGGGGTCGGGGACACGAGGCGCTTCCACACAGGGGACTTCGGTGGCTCTCGTGCCATCACGGTCCAGCTGGCCTTTCCCACCTGGGGCAGTGCTGGCCTTGGGTGACAGGGAGACGCTCTGTCCCCTCTCCTCCCCTTCCATGGTGGCAGGGGCTTCTGTGCCTCGTCACTCTTTGCCAGGAATGAGGAGCCGCAGCTGCTGGTATGGGGGAGAGGGGCGTGGGCACGGCCTCCTTTTCGGGGTGACCGGTCCTCAGGGTGCTCCCGTTAGGGTCACTCATGCCGAGCTCCCAGGGAGGGTCTGCCCGGCAAGGCGGGTGCCTGCATGTTCTGGGGAGCACCGGAAGCACAGTCACTGGGCCGATGCTGTGGTCATTCTGCCTGCCACGCCGCTCGCCCCGGCCGTGCTGGTAGTGGGAGCGGAGGCCATGGGACTGGAGCACCAGCCCCTGGCCTGTGACCACGGTGTGGGTTTCCAGCTGACAAGCTCAGCGGTTCGAAGGAAGTGGCCCCTTCTTTGTCCTGTGTTAGCGACATCTTGTCTGTCTCGGGTGGGCACAGCCGCCTTCTGGTCCCTGAGCCTGTTACTGGCCTGAGCGTCAGTCCCAGAGCCACACAGACGGGGACAGGGGGCACGTGGGTGTCTTAAGACAACGCTTCTCGAGCTGGAAGTCGCCAGCAGGTTTGGTGCTGGGGACTTTGGTGCGTGCGAGTCCTGGGCAGGCCCGAGACGCTGGCTTCCGCAGGCCCCCTGGTGACGCCACTGATCTGTGCGCCGGGCTTGGGTGACACGGTTGCGATGGGGACGATGACGGGGCGGGAAGCGCACACGGCCACCATGGCCCCTTCCTGTCCACCTCTTCTGCTTGGTGAGCACGAGTCCTGCATTTGCCGGGAAACTGCTTCGCCCATGGCAACTGTCGCCCGCCGGACCCCTGGACGTTTCCCGTGTGAAGTTCTCCACTTGTTCAGACGGCGAAGCAGGCGGGCGTGCGAACAGTGCTTGGGGCAGAACACGCCTGTACGGAACGCAGAGCTGGAGGACCGCTGTGGCTCCGTCGGAGCGGCATCCACTTTTCTGTCAGTTTAGGGGGCACGCCGTGCTGACCCCCCGCACGAGGGCGCTGAGCGTGGGCGGCGTCTGCTCCCGGCCCATCACTTTGTCGGGGGGAATTGGTTCAACATCCACACTGGCGATTTATGAACCGTCGTCTGGAACAAACCTCTTGTTGACCACGTTTCTTCTTTGCTTGGGGCCGGGCTGGAGAGGGCCACCTGCCACTGGTCCGGGTCGTCACAGCGGTTTGCCTGCCGTCGACGTTGCTCTGGTCACGCAACGCTGCATAACGAGCACCCCCAAAGCCTAGAGCTTAAAAACAGCGCTGGCGTGGCTGGTGACGTGAGGCCTGGCGGGGTCTCGTGCGGACGCCATCCGCATTCTCTCTGGTGTCAGCTGGGGTGGGTGAGCGGCTGGCGTCAGCTGAAGGTCACTCGTAGGTCTGGCTCCTGAGCGGGGAGCTTCAGAAGGCTGCGGGAGGGTGGCTGACTTTCAGGGCCCCTCCATCTGTTTAGTCTCCCCGCGTGTCTGTCCAAGGAGGAGCCGCCTTCCCGTCAGGTCGGGGACCCCGCACGTGCTGAGGCCACGTTGCTTCCTGTGACCTGTCCCTGGATGTCACACAGCGCCCCTCCCGCCGGATGCTGATCGATTGGTACAGTTGCAAAGACCCACTTGGTTTCAGGGATTCTCCGTGTACAGTGTCACTATCATGGTGTAAGACAAGCCTGGGGGACGGTGTGTGTGGGGGGCTATCTTTAGAACACACAAACTGACACAGAGGCTATAGGTGACATTTATAGCCTTTCAAATATATAACCCTTCATGATTTTTTCAAAGAGAACATATTGCTTTAATAACAAGAGAAATGACAACGAAGTGACTTTGGTAAAAGGACTTCGCGCGTCTAGGATCTAAGAATGAAGGGCTTGGCCAGTACATTGCATCTTCTGGGCTCTAATCTCCCAGCCACTCTGACCACTAGTTAAGGCTGGACAAGCACATTCAGGACAGAGAAGGACATTGGCGACTGGCCATGTCGCAAACGAACCAGTTTCTTCCCAATTCTCCTTGACATTACAGACCAGCAGCGTGTGACAGTCTCAGGGCTTTGCAAGGCTAAGCAGAGGAGAACGCTCCCGCACAGTGGCCAGTCCTGCCGTCCCCTGGAGCCGTGTGGCTGCGGGCACGGGCAGCGGGCGGAGGCAGCAGGGTCCTGGCTCCTGGCCGTGGCGGCGGGTGGAGGGCGGCGTCTAATTCCCACAGCCCGGCCACCGAGAGGCACTGATGACACTCGGGAACAAAGACGCCACCCAGCCGGACATGACAGCCCTCGGACACCGACGGTGCTGCCGTTGCGGGAGCGGCCCCTGCGGGGGCGCTGCTGACCGGCCCCGATCCCCACGGAGCTGTCGCTTTAGCCCTGCCTGAGGTGCCCGGCGGCCCAGCTGATGAACACGCAGAGTTACGTGATGCACAGCGATGCCACGTGTTAATCAAGCCCAAAGCCCCATGACTTGCAGAGGAAAACACCGTCTCACTCGTGGGCCCTGGGTCGGCTGCAGCTCACCCCGACTCTGGGCCATTCAGATCTGTTCTGCGCTTTATTGTCCTGGCTGCCCGGGGCACGTCCCCCTCAAGGGGAGGCAGGAGACGAGCCCGCGGCCGATGACACGACCTCACCAACAGCCGTTCACGGCGTCACGCCTGGTCACATGCCACCGGCCAAAGCCGGTCCCCGCCCAGGCCTGCCACAGACGGGCAGAAATGTCTAGCCTGCGTCTGCTGTGGTGGGAGGCACTGAACGTCACCTGCACGAGGGGAGAGTGACGTGTCCGGGTGCCCGTGACGCCGCCACAGCGGTCACGTTTGCGGGTAAAGCTCTTGGCCCGGGGCCAGGCGCCCAGTCGGCCCTCGATGACCGGCCGCTGCTGCTGTCCTGGCTCGTCCCCTCCACCAGCTCTGGTGTTTCTCTGCCTGCAGCCCACCTGGGCGCGCCCCTCCCGAGCAGGTGCGACCGGCTGGGCAAATCGCATTTTACTTGGTGAAGTAAAAGTCTCTGCAGAACACATTCCTGCAGCTGTGATTAATTCTGCTAAATTCTTTTAAATTGCGTGTCTGCTCCAGTGGATTGGAACAGAGATGTGACTTCAAGCTTATGTTTCTCGTTAGGACATTGAGGCCACACTTAAACGTCCTTTTCTTCTTCTTTGAAAAAAAATCAAAGCCTCTTAAAATGGATTGTTGGGAAAGACACATAAATATGTTTTAATCAATAGCCAAATTCTCCAAAGCACCATCAATACAAAGTGTTAAATGTTCCGATTGAATCTGCGATCGGTTAAGCTGGGAATCTGCACAGTTGCTTGTCACGTCGTGTTTAATAAATGGCATGCGGGGTCTCCTAATTGTGCCCATTCATCACTTAACCTCTCTTTCTAGATGCGTAAAGTTATCAAAATCTCGAAACTCAAACGTTTTTATTTCTACTTGCTTGGTGGGGCTTTGTTCTGTTTCTTGCTGTACTGAGTCGGGTTTTGACTTAAATATTTCAGACACAACCTTCGTTACTCATTTATATTTAAATAGTAACAGGAAATCTCTTTGCCAAGAAGGCTACTGGGATCAAATTTTACACCAGATCTTTTTTTTTAAAAAGATGTTATTATAGATTATTTTGTACATCAAAGAACTCTTTTGCTTTCCTTTTCGTAAATCTAAGTATTATGGGCAGTGTACGAGTTTTTCATTTTCATTTTGGGTGCTTATTATTGCTTCTGATATTCATAATTTATGCCAGTTACTGTAATATTAAAAATTGGGAATAGACATCTGAGAGGCTCATTGCCTTTGCTACTGAATTCTGTTAAAGGGCATTAGAGGGATATGCTCGCTCTTGAACCTGTGCTTCCGTGCTGAGTGAGATCTACACACAGGGCAGGGGTGGTGACATCACACGCATTCCTCATCAGCAGGCTGAGATGTGACTTAGAGACAGCCACATGATGAAACTGGAGAGAACTTGGCACAAGACGAGCGTGGTCAGAGCCAGTCTGTCCAGCTGGGAAAACAGCTCCTCCCACCGTGGGCCAGGGGACAGGCGTTCCCAGGGGACAGGCATTCTCGGGCTCCCAGATGGCCCCGCCCACCACACTATCGGGTCCCCAGGAATTCTCCTGCGGAGCAGTTGGAATCACAGGGCGGCTTTCAAGCTCGTAGAGCTGGCCCGTGGCCTGGCGTGGTTGGACGTTGTTGTTTTAGATGTCTGCGGGGAGAGCACGCTGCTGTGTGCCGAGGCTTCGCCAGGCTTCCTCCCCACTGGATAAAACATCAAGCTGTTTAATGATAACTCGAGTCGCACGGAGCTCTCTCTCTGCCAGGCAGCGGGATCTCACGCTCATCGGTTCACCTTATCCCTCTCGGGTGTCTGTGAGGAAGGCCGTGTCCTTATTCCCATTTTCAAAGGACAGGGGGCCCGAGGAGGGTGGCGAGCACGCCCGCTGGTGGAGATCAGACTCCGCAGCCCCTGGCGGCCCCTCCCCGCAGCCCAGCTACCCGCTGCCTTCAGAACCGGGTGTCGGCCCTGCAGTCAGCGCCCACCTCCCTTCCTTGGCATGTGCGAGGCCCTGTAGGTCGCTCTGCTCTGAGCACTGAGGGTCAGATACGTTTCCAGCAGACAAGACACTAGTCTTCAAGGAGTTGGTCGTCTCTTGGGAGACGGACACTAAACGGTCAGCAGGCCACCGTCAGACACACTCGCAGGTTGTGCCAAGTGCTGTAAAAACAGGGCTGAGTAAGGGGCTTGGGAGCTGGCAGAGAGATGCTTCGTGGAGGTGTCGCTGGCAGATCTCCAACAGTGATGTCAAGATGTTGAAAACGGTGACAGCCGTGTGTGGGAGCAGGTAAGCTGCCCTCCAGTGACTGGGCTGTGCAGGCGTCAGCTGCCCCGGTGAGCCTGGCTCCGTGCTCAGCACAGGTGCGGGACACCCACGCCAGTGGGCAACGTTCCAGCGGCCTCAGGACAGAACCTGGGCCCGCGTGTCTCTGTGACCTGTGCCCTCACAAATCCCCCCCTTGCCTCCCCTTGAGCCCCAGCTGGAAGGAGGGGCAGAGGCACTGCACCCGACCTTCTCCCCGGCAATGCGGGCCCGGGGGACCCCTGCCACGGAGGACGACGGGGCGGGGTTAAGGCCGCCAAGTGAAAGCTGGACACTACGGTCAGACTGTAAATGTCGAAAAGTAAAGGACAAGGTCAGCCCTGACACGCCGGCTTGCTGCCTCCGGTCCTCACTGAGCCAGGCACGTCAGGGTGGGATGAATCGGGGGAGGGGTGGCCGCCGGCTGCACCCCGCGCCTGCCGCTCCCCGTTTGGGCTGCTGGGTTGCCACATGGAGAAGAGTTCGGGGGTCACAAGGCCTGCTGGTCAGAGTGCTGCGGCCGTCTGTGTGCCCGGGTGGGAGGGGAGCAGCGTGGAGCCGGGTTCTGGGGACCCAGCGCTGCCCCGCTGAAGCTGGAGCCCACGGATGGACTTCAGTCGGTGCCGACTACGCCCCCATCGCGGCCTCCCGCTGACCCTTCCGCTCGGCCTCCTCACCCCTCCTCCGCCCCCTCCTCCCTAAACAGCACTGCATGACAGTCGCAAAGGGCACAGCTTGCAGAGTCGGCTCCCGGCCCCTGTGGCTGTCACGTCCTGTCTGCATGGCATCGGAAGGTGCCCTGGGTGCCAGCCTCTTGTCTGCCGTGCGGGATGATGCGGCCCCTTCCTCGTGCCTCTCCCTGCGGTCCCCCGTGCAAGGACCGCCTCTCCGTGTGACACATGTGCCCCTGGTGTAAGCGGACACGGGCTGGACGTCTTGCACACGCGCTGTGGACTGGCGCTGTGTGGTGGGGACGTGTGCGTTGTCCGCTCTGGCTCAAGGCTGGCGTCTCCCTCCTGGTTCTCTGACGCCCGTCGGCACCAGCTCGCCGCCTGTCTGCTCAGAGCTCGGGCCAGAGGCCCGGGGCTCCCTGTCGGAACTGTCTCCAGCCTGAAAGTGATAGTGTCACTTGTACCGTCTCGTGTTGCATTTCAGAGTCACCTTCCTCGGTGACAAGTGATGCTGGTTTTATGCTGAGGAAGACGGTGCAGTTTCCGTTCACATTTTTATATAAATATTGAATGTCTATTTAAATAAAAAAAATTGTCAACACACGCAGAAGAGGGTGCCGTCGTGACTGACGTGGGGCGCGGTCTGCCACGTGCAGTAGGCAGATGGGGACCACGGAGACGGGCCACCCGTCAGGTCTGAGCGGGGCGTTTGCTGTCCCAGCCACACTGCGCCTCTGTCCCATTCTGCCACCGGCTCTCTGCCAGGCGTTCACGCGATGGCCTCCCCATCGCCCGCCCAGGACGTTTGCCTCTCGGATCTCAGCTCGCCCATCACACTCTCCACGACGCCTTGCTCACGCCCCGGGCGGGCCCTCCCCTCTGCCGTTGGTCGTCCTGGGGTGGCGTTAGGTTTGGGGGCGCACGTCCAGCTCCTTGCGTGCTTGCTGGTGGGCCTGATGCCGGCTGGGCCGTTGAAGTACAGGCTCCCTGAGGGCCCGTCTGCTTCAGCTCAGCAGTTACCCCGGAACCTACGTCTGGGTGGAGGTCGGCCTGGGACTGCCTTTGATGTGACACAGCATCTGGGGGAGGGGTTGAGGGGAGCTCTGGCTCCCAGTCACCCAAATTCACTAAAAGAGATGGGCAGCCAGCAGCTTTGGCTGTCTCAAGGAGAGCAGCAGGTGGTGGCAGCAGGCTGACCTGGGTGCTGGTGGGCGTGAGTACTGTGGCCTCGACCGGTCCTGACGACTGATTTGCGTGCCTGTGGGGGAGGCGTCAGGACGGGCTTCAAGGTGTGGGTGGCTGGCGAGGCCCATCGCCCTGTCTCATAAACAGGCTGGTGCCGGCTCTGCGGCGAGCACAGAGCTGGGCTTTCATAACCTCACGGCTCTCACGGCGCCATAGTGGGGTGCTCCCGCCCCAGGGACGAGCACAAACAGCTCCCCGCCTGTCTGTGTGCTGTGACGCGGCCTCTAGCTTTGTCTTCCAGAAAAGGCACCTGCAGTCATCTGTTTACCCAGCCTCTGCTGTGACGGTGACGCTGAGGAATCTCTTGGGATTCTGGCTGTGTAAATAAATCTGCGGTTTTTTTTTTTAAACATTTATTTCGAACTTGTTTTAGATTTACTGAAAAGTCGCAAAGATAACATAGCCAACCGTCACGTCTCTCGCCACGCTCGCCCCAGCGCCACGGCCTCGCAGACCCGCAGTGCGGCATCCGGAGCGGGAGGTGGGCGCTGGCGTGGCCGGGCTGGGCCGTGGCCTTGGAGCCCCAGTCCCCCCGCCCCAGGCCCTCTCTCTGCTTTGAGCCGTCAGCCCCACTGTCTCCTCCACCTCTCTCGTCTTCGTGACCCGACACTCGTACCGGTCGGTAGTTTATAAATAGACCTCAGTCTGGGCTGCTTCAGCGTTGTCCCATGACGGGACTCGGACTGTGTGCACTTTTGGCGTGAGCTACACAAAACTGTCGTGTTCCTCTTGGGCAATTACCTGAGTGCTTCATGATGCCACATCTCATCACGGGCGACGACCCCATGACCACAGGTCGGGAAGCTGGCGTTTGCCGGGCTTCTGTGTGAAGTTACCATCTTCCCCTCTGTGCTGGGATCCAAGACTGTGACTTTCAACCCAACAGCAAGGCCATGGGGGCAGCAGCTTTGGGTCCCCTCCCCAACCTCCACTTAAAAAGTGGAGCGGTTGACACGGCTAGAGCAGAGCCCCATCAGTAGCCTGGTGGCAAGTTTTAAAGCAGAGAACAGAGATGACGCCTTCTCCACTCTGCCTTCAATGTCAAGGCCTAACTCGGATCGTTTTGCTTTCCTGGTTAAAAACGTCGGGTGGGCCCAAAGGGTTGAGGGAGATGCCCCACGCTAGGACTGCGCCCTCCGTCACCATTTCCCGTCTCACGTGCTCCTGCGTCCCCACCCTCAGGAGTCCCGTGTCGGCCGGGACGGCAGCTGGCCCCTGTCCTCCCAGCCAGGATGTCCGCCCCCTCCTCCCCGCTTCCTGGCAAGAGCTGCTCTGCCAGGTTGGCGTCACGGTCTCATCTCCCTGCTGGCCGCAGCCTGTCCCAGCTCTGCGGGGGGTCCCCCCTGAGCTGCCGGGTGGGTCCCCCCGGTCCCGCGTGTGGCAGATCCTGCACCGGGTCCTGCTCCTTTGTCGCCATGAGCAGTTCGCAGTCTTCCCCTCAGGAAACACCTTCATTAACTTCTCTCTGCTGTGACGAAGCAAACTGCAGAATGCTGTCCCTCCCTGGACCCTGGGGACATGGAAGTCACCACGAGGCGCAGTCCCCGGAGACATACTCCGAGGGTTGGGCGTTTGTTCCCTGGCGCTCAGGCACGTGCTCAGCGCCGTCTCACCAGGGGACCCGTGATCCACATCACGAGCAATCAGGTGATGTGCCTGCTTCATACGGGGGCTTCTGCCCTTGGCCTTGAGTGCGATGGTGACAGTAGTGACTTTCGGGAAGCGGCGTGACGCGTGTCTCTTCACGGGCGCCAGGGCAGTCACAGAAAGGCAGTGACGAGCTCGGGTCTTCAGAGTCTCAGCCCGCATTGTGGACAGAACGAGGGGCTCCCTAGCACCCCAACTGCTCTCCCTACGGAAGCCTGCTGGGACGATGGCGGCGGTGGCTGTCTCGTCTCACTGGTCTGGGAGGCGGAGCGCCTGAGTGAGCCCCGCTTGGCTGAGACGCATCCCCAGAGCACTGGGCCGTGGCCAGCAGGGCGCCGTGTGTTGGGAGGTGGCCGCCAGCACAGGCGCTGTTTCTCGCGGCGGAGGGCACAGCCAGCATCCCAGTCGTTGCCCCTGACTTTACATGCTGGCACAGAGCCTGGCCTGCGGGGGACCCTGTCCTGGTCACCGAGGGCCCTGACCATTCTCTGAGGTTGCCTCAGGGACCCTGGGACTCAGGATGCGGCTGGCCACCCAGCCCCCGGCAGCAGAGAGGCGCGTCCGCCCCTCCACAGGGGCCCGTGGGGACCAGGGCAGCCAGGACCGAGGGCATCTTGACGGGTCTTCATCTTCGGAGGCACTGAGGACACAGCCCCGAGGCGAGACGCAGGCGTCTGGTGTGGGCCAGGGCTGAGGGGCGCAGGGTGGGGGCGCTGGGTGGCGGCGGACAGGGCACGTGGGAAAGCGTAAACGTGCTTCTTGTGAAGGGTCACCTTGGGGTGGTGTGTGCTGCTGGAGTGTAAGTTAGAATATTCAGAGACCCCGTGGCATTATTTCCGAAGCCCTGTGCTTATTATTCATGGTTTCATTATGGCCCCTTTATTCACACGCACACCCGGGCCGGGTGGGGAGGGGGCAGGTGCTGGGTTAGCCTCAGAAAGAAACAGACATAAAACTCGCCGTATATTTCAGTTATAGGTGCCTGCGTTTTTTTCCTCCCATCAAATCTTGCTTCTCCATTTTAGCCGCATAAACGGTTGTCATAGTGACATGTGCTTCCAGCCTCGGCAGCTCTGGAGCAGGGAGCTCAGATAGCACCGGTGACCATAAATCAGCTCTACGTGTCCCCTGGCTCTGAAGCTCATCAGGAGCACGGCTCCTGCATCACAGGACAAGCACAGGGCACGCCGAGACCGGCCACAGCGGCCCTTTGTGTGAGCCGCTCGGGATATTTAGGGAAAAGTTTGCTGGTTTAGCTCCTTAAAGAGCATCTTAGTCAGTAGAGGCCACGGTTTCTGTGACCCAGCAGTGCAGGTGGAGGTGTGAGCCCCTCTAACCTGCCTCTGCACACCTTGGGTCTGGAGCCGACTTTGAACTTGTGAGATGGTCCAAAATTTTAAAATTTTTTCAGACTTCAAACTCTTGTAACATCGTGCTGAAGTCACTTCGTAAAATGTTTGTGTACATGAAGATTGAGCATTATCTAAAGACGTTGCCATAATGGTTGTTTTTAATAGAAAGGTCTGACTGTGACCCAGAGGCCAAGGCCCTCAGGGTCCTGGGGTGACTGCTCTGATACCGCTCACGGGGCGAGGCCCCGGCTGGGAGTGACTCCCAGGGATGCGGCGGGAGGCGGCTGCCCGGTCCTGGCCACAGTGGGACTTTTCCAGGGGTTCTGGGGGCCCCCTGCTGCAGCCTGTCCGACGGGCCTCAGAGCAGGCACCTGTCGTCTGTGGCACAGATATGAGAAAAAGACAGGCAAATGGGACCTAGGGTTGTAAGTTGCTGGGGTCGCTGTGGCTGTGAGGGGGGGAACAGCGCTTTGAGGTGGCTGGCTCCCACGGCTGGCTTTCTTCCCAAGACGGAGTTGGAGGCAGGCGTGCCAGGGGCGTCCCCGACTGGGGGTCGGGTGGCTGCCTGCAGCCCCCTGGCCCTTGCTGGCCCACACACGGGGGCCGCGCTCCAGTTCACGCCCAGAGTCGGGAGGAGGCGGACGGCGGGCGAGCTCTGCTGCCCTCCCGTCTCTTCTGAATCCCCACCCCCCACAGATGTCCACTTGGTGTCACTGGTGGGACTGTGCCACACCACTACCCTGCTGGAGGGAGGCTGGGGAAGTGAGGGTGGCATTTTCAGTCTGGACGGAGGAGCTGGAATCTGCCTGCAGAGCGGACGGGAGGAGGGGACGGCTACGTGTGGGCAGCTCACAGCGTCGGCCAGGGACAGGCTTGGAGCTGAAAGATGCAATGACTTCGCTTCCCTCTGGTCCCCCTCATGGGAACTGGCACCAGACCAGGCTGGTGAGCTGCCCACGCAGCTGGTGTGAGAGCCAAGACCTCTGACTCACACCATGTGGCCAGCACTGCCAGCTGGCGCGGCGAGGGCTCCGCCTGGCACCTATCAGCTGCTTAACTTCTGCTTGTGCTGCGGGGGCCGCCGGCTTCCCCAAGCAGAGGGCAGCACGCTGTGGCCTCTCATGCTCCCGCTGAGAAGGGGCCGATCACGCCTTCTAATTAGAGAGCAAACATCATTCCAGACGGTCCCCTTCCTCAGATGTCACGGGAGCTGTCCTCGCTTGTCTGCGGGGCTGATCATGTTGTCATTTTTGGCAACTGATTCCTGGAACGAATAATAAGATTATAATAATTTTGTGCCAGAGGAAGAATGACTAATTTGTAAAGCCCATTACGAACTGAGCAAAGCCTTGTCGCCTAACGAGACGGACCACGTCAGGGAGACCGGACACCAAGCTACTCTGTCACAGATGCACAAGGGACGCCGCGGGGACGGGCTGCAGTGACACGCGCTGGAGGAGGGGGCGGATTGTCTTGGATGCACATTTGCATACTGTCGCTGGTCAGCTGCAGAGAAGGAGCTGATGACTAGGGAACACCAGGGTCCACTTCGAGAAGCCTGGTGCGTTCACGCTGCCACCTGCTCACTCCCTACCCCTGGAAGCAGTTGCATTATATGTAACATAATACATAAATGTATTAGGGTGGGGTGTGTGGCCAGCAGCTTCACGTCGACCCCCTACAGCCTGGACCTGTCACTAAGGTGCCGGCGGGGGTCGCGGGCAAGCCGAGGGCAGGAAGCCGGGAAGGGCGCGGGAGACACGTGTGGGGCCAGGTTTGCCGGCTCATCCGCGGCCTCGCAGCCTCGCTCCTCTCGGGACATTGACCCTCCCTCCTTCCCAGCGATGGTGAATGCCAGGCTGCGGGGAGGGCTGGAAGAGAAAGCTGGAGAAGATGCTGGCATGGCGTCTGGCAAGGAGTGGGTGTGGAGCAAACGTTTGCAGGTTTTACTGAATGAAGCGGCAGTTGCTTTGGAAACGAAGCGCGCGGCGGCGGAAGGCCGCTGTGCCCAGGCGCGGGCGTCGGTGCGGAGCCGGACCCGGCCGGTCCCCGAGCTCGCGCGCAGCGAGCGGACAAGACGCTTCGCAGGGATGCGGACTCCGACTTGCGGTCGGCGGGCGGCAGAGGGGCCAGGGCCCCAGCAGGCCTCGCGTGTGCCGGGGAATGGCAACACCTTGCCTAAGCCCAAACCTGGGAGGGTGCAGGTGTCGGCCAGGCAGCGGAGGGGGACAGAGCGGCATCTGAGACGCTCCTACCGGGGACCCTCCCGCGGGCGTCGCGCACTGAGCAGAGCCGCTCGGACGCGCGCAGGGCGCGGCCTCGGTCCGCGGCCCCTGCACCCCGGCCTCAGGCCTGTACAGCGGGGCCTCCCCCGGTCACGGTACCACGGGAGCCGTGCTCTCCCGCCAGGCCCGGCAGCCAGCGCAGTGTCCCCACGCTAGGTCCGGGAACAAGCCACGGCCCCGAGCGCCCAAGGGCGCCGTGCGCCCCGAGCGCCCACCACGCCGGCCCCAGCTCCTACCGCGCCTGCGCCGTCCCTGCTGCGCCCCTCGTCTGTGGTGGCCGTTCTGTTTTTCCTCCCGAGAGTCGCGTTCGGTGAGGACGGGAAGACCCGAGTGAATGGTGAGTTAGCATCTCCCTTGATATTTTTGGCTCACTTGGAAACGAGGGCCTGTGGCCGCGGTCGCCGTGAGGTGCCATGGAAAGAGAGGGTCACGTCGGAAGCCAGGCTTGACCTAGAATGGGAGGGACGTTCAGAACGTCCCTACTTCTGGCTTCTTGAAAGTCACTACGCGCGGAACGGCGACTGGGCGAGTGAGCTCCGCTCCTCCCTATTCGGAGCCAGGGACTCTTTTCGGCAACGCGAGCTTCCGCTTCTACTTCCACTGCTCTAAAAACGGCTCCCGTTTGCTAGTCTCTTCTGTTCCCTGCCACTTGCTGGAATCTAAGCGTGAGCGACACCGAACTCCTTTTAGTTTCTTGAAAAATCCTTGTCCCCACTCACCTCCCGGATCCGCCCACGAGGCACTTTTTTGCTAAAGCACTTCTCTACCTGGCACACCCGCCACCGCCCCTGCGCCCCGGACTGCTCCTCCTGGCCTCGGACGACACGCGACCTCTGGGACGCTGCTCTGAAAGGCCGGGAGGTTGGCACGTTCTCCACGTGCGCGCGGACGACCAGAATCCCGGTCAGGGCCGAGTCGCAGCTGGTAGTGCGGGAGCCGGGCTACTGGGAGTGTCCTCCCACCCCCTGGACGCTGGGGCTGACCCCACGGCCGCACTGCACCCGTGTCCAGTGAGATCCGTACGCTCAGCAGGTGGCTGATAAATATCCAAATAAATGGGCGGATGAAGTCAGTTACATATGGCTTGGTTTTGAATTCGGAATCAATACCAGTCAGCATTTCTCCAGCCCCTTGACACGTTTCTTTATTTTCAACTAAGACGTATCCATCTTAAAGGCACGTTAAAGATGAATCGCTTGGCTGTCAGACCATCCATCCCCGATGCTCCAGGCCTTTGGGAGTGGGGCCTCCTCCCCGTCTCAGGGGCAGCTGGCCGGGTGAAGAGGGGCCGAGGGCTGGTTTCCATTAGGAGGACACTGGGCGATTCATTCGGTGGCGGAGGCAGGAGTGCGGAGGGTAGGATAAAACTATTTAGCCCTGACCTGCCCCTGGCCAAGAGACTTAGAATCTCCCAAATTCTTGGTCCCTCACCTGTAAAACGGGGACATCCACAGCACCTGCTTCACAGGGTTGGTGTGGAGATAAAATCTGTCTATTTGAATGACGCGTCGGTACAATAGGCAAAGGTGACTGTAAAGTGACCCAGAGAGCGACGGCCTCCTGGGCAGCCCGAGTCGTGCAGCCAACAAGCAGCTCAAGTCGCCCCGATGCCGGGCGCTGGATGAGCACCGGGAGCACTGCGGCCTCCTCAGTGTGTGAGTTCGCGTCCAGGCCTCACCCTGAGGCCCATGGAAAACGGAAGCACATTCCAGATGTCTGAGAAGGCAGCAGACGGTCAGCGCCGCCCTCGCCTGCCATCCTGAGAAGTCCTCGTCCCCTCTCCCATCAGCCTCCCTGTTGCCTCAGCGCCTCTGCTGTCCCTCGCAGCGGCCTCGGTGACGAAACCCACCCTGGAACAGGGTGACAGGTGGCAAGTGACCATGAAGACAAACTCTTGGGCAGGGGTCGGTGGTCGACACAAGCTTTGCCGGTTTCCCTAGAGGCCCTCGCCGGAGGGATGCGGCCAGCTGCTATCACTCACGGTGGAGCGTGACATGCTGTGCTGACGCCGCCTGAGCTTTGAGGTTAACTCGAGCCTTTCGTTCGCTTCTGCAGATTTAAATTTTTGGGCCGCATTAGAGCTGGCGCTGCAGCACAGGCCTGGACTCTTTCGTCCCCAAAGCAGTCACTGCCAATCTTCGTTCTGGATAATTAAACACTGCGGCGTCGTGCAGAAATCACCTTCAGACTAACGAGATGGCACTATACTTGGTCCTCAGGGAGCGGGGTGCACGCAGGCATCTGACCCCTCCGTCTGCCTGGGAGCAGAGCGTGGTGTGTCTTCTATGCCTCTGCACAGGGGTGCACCTAGAATTTCTGGGACTTGGCCAGTAGTGGGTTAACAATAGATCCGGAGTTTACATAGCTTAATTATTATAATCACAGTGAGGAGTATGAAGGGGAAGACAAAGCTGATTTCGTATACATATCACTATCTATTTATGTTCTGAGATATAAAATACATGTACATGTGGAAACATGCCATGTGCACGTATGTGGGTAGAGATGCAATTCAATGTTAAAATAGTTGTCACTTGCCAGGATGTGTAAATGGCATAGGACAACCGTTTCAACTTGTAAATTGTACTTGGGACTGATAGTAATATGAACGTGATCGGCCATTTTTACCTGTCCCATTCTGCCCCAACCAGTGAATCAGTGACATAAGGGCATCACCCAGGAGACATTCAAAGCCTTGCACATCATGCCGTCACTCTGTGTGTTAGTTACAGCAATGTGGTTTTAAATTGAATTACTGTTGGGACTTCCAGATACGGCTGAGTATGGAGGTCAGCGACTGCTTTTCCCAAAAAGCATCTGCAAACTGGACAAAATGCTGTGTGTCCCATTCAGGCCCTGCAGGGACCAGGTGATGCTCACTCACTTCCGAGTGGGCCAGCTGTTCACGCAGGTCCCCAGTTCAAACGCTAATCTTCCAGAAACACTCCCACGGACACACCCAGGGACGATGACTTTCTAGCCATCAGGGCGTCCCTCAGCCCAGTCAAGGTAACACATAAAATTAAGTGTCATATAAAATTAGATATGACAATATGAGTTAACAGATAGTCTCAACAAACAATAGAATTTACAAAAAAGAATCATGTGGAAATTCTCAAGTTGAAGGATACAGTAACTGAAATTAATAATTCACTGGAGGGATCCCATAGAAGATTCAAGATAGAAGAAAGCGTCAGTTAACTTGAAGATACATTAATAGAAATTATCCATTTCGAGGAAAAAAATAAAGAAGTTATGAACAGATCTCCAGAGAACGGGACATTAAACACAGCAACATAAATTAATGGGGCTTCGAAAAGAAAGAAGGCAGAGGAGTGATAAAAAAGCTGTTTGAAGAAGCGATGGCTGAAAACTTGCCAAATTTGAAGAACAACTCATTCTACCAAGCTCAGCCAACCTTGGGATGGAGCCACACAGGTGTCCTTTAGACGCAGTACAGACAAGCTCCTGAAACAAAGACAGTAGAGTCTTCAGAGCAGAGAGGGATGACTCGCTGCACATGGGGTGCCCGTGTGACTGACGCCCGACTTCACGGCTGAAACTGGAGCCAAAGGCAGTCGATGGCATAGTCAAAGTGCTGAAGAAAAAGGCAAAACCGTAAACTATGCATCTCATATCCAGAAAAAGTATTTTTTCAAATAAAGGCAAATAAAGACATCCAAGATAAACACAGATGAAGACAATTTATTGCCTTTAGACCTGACAAGAAACACTAAAGGAATCCTTCAAGCTAGAAGGACAGGACACTACTCGGAAGAAATAAAAAGCCCCAGAAACGATAAATATGGATTACTCTAAGAAACGTCGTAAATATGTTTTTTTGCATATCTTTGCCAATCTCTTTGGAAAACAGATGAAGCAATAATTATAACACACCCAGAGGAAAAGGGAACACAGCCATGTTGGGCAAAGTTTCTACATTGTGTCAGAATTACATTAGTATTAATCTGAAGTAGGATGCAATAAATTTGACACATGTGGTGATCCCGAGAGCACAAAAACTTAAATTAGTTAACAGGACTTTAAATGATACACTGAAAAGTAGTTATTTAGTACAAGAGAAAAGGTGGAACAGAGGAACAAAAAGGAAAAAAAACAAATAAAATGGAAAACGTAAGTCTAACCATATCCCTTTAACTGAGAGTGATCTAAACATCCCAACCCAAAGGCAGGGACCATCAAACTAGATATTTTAAAAAGGTATTCTCCTAGTTACAACACAAAAAACACAATCCATAAAAGAGAAAAATCTATAAATTTGTTTAATGAATATGAAAAACTTTCGTGCTTCAGAGGACATCATTAAGAAAATGAAAAGAAATTGAAGTTGAAAAATGGGAGAAAATATTTGCAAATCATATATCTGACGAAGGACTGTATCCAAAATATATTTTAAAAACTCTTATAGTCAGTCCAATAATAACACAATCCAATTTTTAAAAACGGACAAAAATGTGAATTGACATTTCATCTGAGAAAATATATAGATGGCTAATAAATGTATAAAAAGATATTCAGCATCATTAATTGTTACAGTATTCGGATTAAAACTGACACGAGGCGCCACTATACACACACAAGACAAACTATAATAAAAAAGGTGGACAATCCCAAGTGCTGGCAGTGTGTGGAGGGACGTAACTATTATTTTGTTCTGATGGGAGCTGAGTGGTACAGCCTCTTAGGAAAACAGCTTAAGAGTTATTAACAAGTTAGAAATAAGTTGCCATGGGACCCAGCAATTCTACTTCTAGGAATCTACTCAAGATGAGTGAAAATGTAAGTTCACAGAAAGACACGTGCATAGAACCCACAATCTGTCACAGTCCCAAGCCGGTAGCAATAGAAATGTCCACTGACCCATGAGGGGATGGACAAACTGTGGGGCCCATGGGACAGATACTGCACGTTCGGAAGTGGAACTGACCGTGCAGGCTGCGATGTGGGCAGCCCTCGGAAACGTCACACTGTCGGCGGAAGACGCCAGACGCTAAACACCACAGGGCAAATGCTCTCACTTCACATAAGTGCCCAGAAAAGGCCAGTCTAATAGTGAAATCAGACCAGTGGTGGCCTGGTGCTGGGAAGGAAGTGAGGGGACTTTGGGGGTAACAGCCAAGTGTAACAGTAGTGAACTATGCCTCTGTGCAGCTGTTTTAAGAAACATTAAATCATAAAATATCGAATTATCATTGGACAGTTTTATTAAACTATTCAGATTAATTTGGGATTGAGAACAAATGTGTTCTGTGGTCGGATGTGAGAAAACCTGTCTGAGATGATCATGCGTGATACTGACTTAAGGTCACTTTATGCTTGTGGTTTCTGTGTCCTCAGCACGACACCGTAAGCCACGGCTCTCCCGGCTGTCCACCTTTGCGGTGTCACTGGCCCAGAGTCTGGGTAGATAAGGGCCCTCCTTTGAGGACAGCCCTGTTAAATGCCAGCTAGCTCGGAGTTTTTATAAGGCTCCTTTTGGGACACATTTTCAAATTACACGCACAGTGGCTTTTCTTCACAGTGGATATGGTACATGCTCCCTTACATCTGCGTGTTGCCTCACGTGAGCCCATCCAGCAGTGTGTGGCAGGCAGCAGGCAGGGCTTTGCTGGTGTCACTGCACGTATCATACAGCAGACGCTTCCGGCCAGTGGGCGTGTCACCTAGGCCGACTGTGACCTGTGGCATGTGGTGTCCACTCGCCTGCAGCCTCCACCTGCCGCTGTGGTGTGCCATCAGCAAGAGCCGTGACCCAGTGGCACCGGAGCCACCTGAGTCCAGGGGCACCCCAGAGAATCAGTGACGTCCAGTTAAGTGTGAGTTGCATTCAGGAAGTGTGGCTGTTGCACATGTAGGGAAGTGTGGTCAGCAGCAGCAGGCCCTGGGGACCGGTGGGAGCCCTTTGAGCTTATGATGGACCAATCTTGCCAGCTGGGACCGGAGGCCAGCATTCGTATGGCACATTGCTGGGAGAAAAAAAACAACTCTAGCCCAAGGGTGTCACATCTTCAAGGACTGAGGAGAATGGAAGTCGTTCGTGGTCAGGATGTTCTAGGAACTTCTCGCTGCGGGAACTTTCTAGAACTCCTCCTTACAGTACAGATCCAGGCAGTGTCGGGATCCGAGCAAACCTTCCAGCTCCCGCCCCCTCGGCGGCTGGGGGCGGAGCCACGTGCTCCTAGTTCCCATAGACCAGACCCGTCTCTCCGCCCTGACACTGCCCTGGCTCGCTGTGGCCAGCCGTGTCCCCCGCGCTCCTCACTGCGAGTGGAGTGACGGTCCTGAGCAGCAGTTCCGAGGGCCTCACTTTCTGTTTCACAGCGGTTAGCGGCGCCCATCGCCCTCAGTGAAGCGTCCAAGCTCGGTGACAGGAACCGCAGCGCCCGCCGGTCCTCCGGCCCGGCCCTCGCTGCGGCCTGCAGGTCCCAGGCTGTGTGCACGTGGCTCCTTCTGCGTGAGCCGTTTTGTTAGGGACCCCACACCCATCTTCCACACGCACATACACGCACGCACGCATGTGCACACAGCACACACATGCACACCCGAGTACACATGCGTGTGCACGTGCACACAGGAACGTCTATACACACAGGTGCACACACATGAGCATGCATATGCACACATGTGCGCACACAAATGCACACACGAACGTATATGCATACACACGTGCATGTGTGCGCACACACAATGCACACACATGCACACACGTGCGCGCACACGCTCTGCCTCGTTTTCAAGTCCGTTTACGCAGAGAGACCCCCCCAAACGCTCCTGGGTGCTCCCTTAGCGTTTCCGAAATCCTGTTTTCTTAAGCTTCTCGCTGGTGGGCAGCCATGGCCCATTACAGCCCGATAGCCGCCCACCTCCCTGACCGGCACCCCAACTCTGCACAGGGAACGAAACGCGGGCCTTCCCGGGCTCCCCTGCAGTGGCGCGAGGTCCTGTGACCAGTCACGGCTGGGAACTCCCAGGGCGCCTGGGGCGGGGCGGGGCCCCCGGAGCGGCTGGTCCCAAAGCGAGGCTGACCGGCTGTGCGCCATCGCCTGTCCTTCGCTCTGTCTCCGCCCCCCGTCTGGAACTAAGATCTGAGCCCTGAGGAGCAGCAAACGTCTCAGAGTAGAAATGAGCGAAATATCACAGGTGGCAGAGCAAGAAATGAGACCGTCTGTGGCCTTGGTCACCGCAGGCAGAGGCCCTGCCGGGGGCGGGGCGGGGCTGGGCGGGAGGCGGCCATCCCCCCAACACGAAGACACGCCGGGCTCGTCAGGTCCTCAACTGCGCAGTGCGCTCCTCATGGAGGGCACAGCTTTTAATTGCTATTTACTAACCGACGCTATTTCTAACGGGACTCGCAGAGCTGTGTTCACTCCTGCCCACGGCGACCGGGTTGCCCAGAGGTGCCTGCAGAGAGGGGCTTTAGCGAAAGCGTGCTGAATGAACGCGTCAAGGTGGAAGATGCGGGCTTTCCCACATCTGTATTTATCTTCCCCGGTGTACCCCTGTGTGGGGCTGTGTCCCCACATTCCAGAGGAGTTTCTGGTGCACTTTCTAGAACAGGATTTCTCGGCCTTGACACAAGTGACATTTGGGAGAACTGCCCTGTGCAGGGTGCAGTACTCGGCAGCGTTCCTGGCCTCTATCCATGAGACTCAATAGCACCTGGACCCTAGCCGTGGAGTCAATGACGTCTCCAGATGATGCCACATGTCCCCTGCAGGGCAAGATGACACTGGTTGAGAGCTGCCACTCAAGAAGGGATTCTGAGTCCCCAAAACCGCTTGCAAACTTCGCTGTGAGCAGCGCGTTGCCTTGGGAGGAGGGCCCATCACTCTCCTCACGAGAGCCAGCAGCCCAGCAAACTGAAGAACTGTTGCTCCACAATTTTCAAGTGTTTCTAAGCTTTTCACCATGTTTTCCTTTAGCCTCCGACGTGCGGCTGAACTGCGTAGGTAGAGAGGCTGATTAAGGTCTCTGCCTAATGACTATGCAAGTTCTAATCAGATATTCAAGTCCACTAAACTAGAACTGCTATGAGGCCACAAAACAAGCCATTTGAAATATCCCGGAGAGTCCCATAAATGTGGAAATCCAGGACAGGATTCTTGTACCTATGACGCAACGGCCTACTCACTAACAGAGGAGAGTCAGTTTGCAATTCTGAAATCCTAGATGCAGCTGCAATGAGATGGAAAGTAAGAAGAGAGACTCTCACAAACAGATTCTTAAAAATGGTCTCAGGTAAATATAACCGGGAGGAAAACTTAAATTATAACACGAAGAAATGAGGTGGGTGTAAGTGTGACTGAACTTGATGGCCGATGTTCTCACTCAGTCACATAAGGCCGCTGCCTGGACTCTCACGGAAGCGGACTGTTTGGTGCATCCAAAGGGAGCCACAAGGGTGCAAAATGTGCCATGCGATGCCCAGTTAAATCATTCGAACACGTGGGAGACTGTGGGCTGGCGCATGTGTCCCGGTTTTTTTTCTGCCTGACACTCCGGAGGGTTTGATCAGTACTTAATATCTGGTTTTATTTCTCCAGTCTGGCGTGTGTGCGTGTGCGTGCGCGTGCGTGTGCGTGCGTGTGTATTCACTGCTCTGCTCTAGCTAGGAAAACGTTTGAGCACAGCACCACCAGGAATATAAGGAATAAAAATAACTTGAAAATAAGGCAGTTGCCTCCCAGGGGGAAGCTGGGAACATGACAGACCTTGAACTTGGAATGAGGGTTCTTGAACTTTACACCACCGCAGAAGTTTGTGGTGCTGGATCTGCCAGGGGCGCGTAACTTGCTGGCTGGTAACCTGAGTTGTCTGCTGAGACCAGCATTTCATTCACCTGAGTTTGTGGAGGGGGAGGGGAGAGAACGCCCCTTTTCACCTGCGGACGTTTTTGTAAACGCAGCTCTCTCAGCCTGGTTGATCTAGGCCGTCACTAAGGGCGTAGATTAATCACTTAGAGTTTAAGTGCATATTTCCTGAAGTTACAGGCATTAATTATAGAAAAACATAAAAATGAAAGTGGGAACTTCCTATAATATCACCGCCAGATGACAATTTCTTGATATATTTCCTTCTCAAGTGTGCCAAAATCTAAAGTGCTTTTTTTAAGAAAAAGGAAATATTCTTACTAGTACAGAAAGCTGTGAAAATCAGCTGTCATGCCGGTGCTCCAAACACAGCGGCTGTTCGTTTTTGTGTGTAGACGTCTAGCTTCTTCCCCAAGGCCTCCTGCAGCCACGGCACGCAGGCAGGTGCTGCCCATGGCGTACTCTCGTGGGCCCCTTCCCTGCCAGGTGTCAGAGCCATGCGGCACACAAAACTTTCTGGGTTTTACACAAAAAAGTGTGTGGGGGTGGGAGGAGGGGTCAGCACAAAGGTCGCCAACCTGGTGTGTCTCCCATCAGCACTGATGGGCACTTAAAACTCACGCAAGTCATTCACTCACTCACTTAGTTTTCCACGGACGGGGCCCCACTGGCTGTTCCAGAGAGTCGCTTCCCCCACATGGAGCTGTGTGCAGGTTACACAGGGTTCCCTCCAGGTGGACCGGCCACTGTCGCCCCCGCTGCCCCTGGGCATGGGGGGTGCTGAGACGGGCAGCACCTCAGCGGTCTGTGGAGATGTGTGTTGTCACACACAGCTGCCCTATCACCCACCAACATCCCGCAAGGCGTCAGCTCCAAACAGGTGCCCTCTGCATGCCGGGCCCTTTCTGAGAGTCTTATAAACACACCCTATTTGACCCTTGAACAACCACTGGACGGGCACCCCATTTTCCCATTTTACAGAGGGGAAAACAAAGGCACAGCAATGAAGTCATTTGCCTAGAGTCACCCTGCTGGTGAGGGGCAGGGCTGGCCTTCGAGCCCCGGGCGTCTGTGTCCTGCAGCCACGCCCGCGATGCCACAGCCATTGTAACCAGCCTCTTCCTGGCCGTCCCTTCCTCCTCCCTTCTCCATTAAAACATCGCGGGGGACCCTGTTATCACCTCCTAGGGTGGTTTCCCACGTGGTGTTTATCTAACAAACACCGTTAAATAACACCAAATTCCTGACGTTGCCGTAAACACGTCCCAAACACTAAACCCAGGAGTCGGGATTTATACAGACTCCATGTTGGGGACGGGGGTGCGGGGTTAATGGGGACCCAGGCAGCCGGGCCAGCCTCCACCCGGGAGTCAAACCACCGGTTTCACTGAAGGGTCGGCGTCCAGGTGGGCGAGTCCCATGTTCGAGAACTTCGCTCAGCCATCGTCTACACACATGAAATAGAATTTAGATCATACTGCAAATCCAAATTTACCCAGTTCTTTGATAAAAATAATTTAGAAAATGAAAACTATGAAGAAAAAATTAAATTTGCCAGACACAATGGCTGACATGGGGTGTAGGCTTTACGGCGTTTTTTTCATGGGAGTGCTACTATCAACGCATTAAAATGTTTGTATCCTTTTTGCAATAAAAATGATTTTTTAACATAAAGTATTTAAAACTGTAGTTTTATTGATTCTATCGTAATGAATTGTAAAAATGTGTAATATATTTCTCGAGTCTACTACTGAAACGGGTTATATCCAAGTTTTGCTTTTCCTGGAGAAAATAACATCACGATGAGCATCTTCACGTTATTTTGTGTGTGTGTGTGGTGGGGGGTTCTGTTCCCTTCGGGGAGATTCTGAAAGAAGAATTAGATCAAAGACTATGCATATTTGGGGACTCTACAGATGCGTTTTATTTCTCTCGTAGCAGGCGTTTCTCTGAGGTAGTGAAGCCGTGCTGGCTAAGCCCTTCGGCCCGAGCCCTGCCCCGCGGAGACCTCTCTGCAGCGCTGTCCCTTCTCCCCGCCGTCCAGAGTCAGCGTGCTGTCTCTCTGGATGAACGCCGGCACCTCGCAGCTCTTTTGGGTGGTATCCAAACCGTTGGTAGGTTTAGGAATAGAAACAATTTATTTCGATTTTGAAAAATTATTTTCCTTCAGCCTGGGAATCTCCCTGTAGCATTTCTTGAAGTTCGAGTGTGATGGTGACCGATTTTCCTGGTTTAATTTCACCTGAAAACGCCTTTCCCTTGCCCTCCCTCCGAGGACATGGTGACGAGAGTCCGCGATGACTGACATTGTGGCTCCCAGAGTGCAGCTGCCACTTCCCTCTGGCTGACTTTAAGATTTCCTATGAGTTTTTGTCTTAGGAGTTTGACTGTGATGTGCTGGGAGTGGTTTTCTTTGCAGCGAGGTTTGCTGAGCTTTGTAAATCTGTAAATGTGTGATTTTAGCCAACTTAGGAAAACTTGAATTTTGTGCACTGGGGAGATTTCCTGCCCGTCTCTCTTCCTTCTAGGACCGAATGGTGCAGCAGGTCGACGTGATACCAGCGCAGTCTCTGAGGTTCTGGGTACTTTTCTATGTGCTTGGATCTGACCATTTCTTCTGACCGGGCAGTAGCCCCACTCACTCCTGTCACCTCCACCCTCTGCTAGCTCATCCGCGGGCTTCTAAATTCAGATGTTTAGTTTTCAGTGTGACGCGCCCCCGGCTCCGTTTATTGCTTTCATTTCTCCTTCATTCTTTACGAGGAAACTTTTCTTTGCATCGGTGATGGCGTGCTAGGCTGCTTCCCATTCCCACGCCTGGGTCACCTCTGGCCCCCCCGTCATCCTGCTCGTGTGACATGTGACGGGGGCGCGGTTTCTGGCTCTTTGCGTGTCGAGTGACTGCGGGCTGTTCCCCGGGTGAGGTGAGAGCTGCATTGGTCTATCCCTCTGCAGGGCACTGTGTCTGTTCTCTTTGGGCAGTTGACTCGGTGACCTCAGACATTGACCTCTGCCTCTTGAGCGGCAGCTCAGAACTGTCTAGTTCTCCGCTCTCTGGCCGGGCTGCTGGACACCCTCCAGGCTCAGGGTAGAGCTGGCACACAGAAATCGGAGTCCCCGGGCGCTGCCCACTTCCTGGTGGCCGTGCTCACCCCAGCTCTCTGCCCCTGCTCTGGCTGGAGAATTGGGGTGACCGCAGCCTCCAGGCTAAAAGCTGCAGAGGCTGGGAGCCCCTACTGTGCCTTTCCCATCTCCCAAGTTCCAACGGCCCTCCAGGTGTGTGCTTCCGCCACCCCCAGTGCCGCCAGGTCTCTGCTCCTGCATGTGTGTGCGTGCGTGCACGCGTAGGTGTGCTGTCCGGTGTTGGCACTCACCCCCCTGTGGGGCCCCCGGGTTCCGCCCCTGGCTGGACCGGAGGCTGGCGGGCATGTGACCTGGAGGCGCACTGCATTTTGTGTTTCCGAAGGCGGATCTTGGCGGCGTCACACCGTCTCCCACTCACACAGCGCTGGGTTTGGAAGCACCGATGGCATTGTGATCTCACAGCTGTTTGCACTTATTTCTCCGTGTGTCTTTCCCGTGAGAGCACAGGAACCCCGTGACCCCAGCACCAAGCCTGGCAGAGAGTCGCAGCTCCTTGAATATTTGTCAAACAAACAAACAGCCAGGAGATGGTGTGGGACCCAGTCAGGGGAGAGGCACCAGGAAGAGAACGGGGTGTATTCAGAGAAAGCGGGCAGCCTCAAGGGGATTTGCTTATTGGCGGAGGGGCATGTGGAAGATGGGGGGCTGTGCTTTGAGTGAGACTGGCCTTCTGATCATTGAGGACAATGATTTCCTGGCCACTGCACGATGATGGGCACCCTGGGTATGGTCAGCGTTTGCCCTGTCCCGGGCCCCAGGCGCCGAGCAGCAGTGAGCCAGCTCCTAACGCTTCAGGCCAGCGTGGGACCCAGGCGTCTGCTCAGGAAGGGTGTCTCTGTGGCACAGGCTGAGGTGGGATTTAACCCTCCAGAACCAGTGTCCCCAGGAATCAGTTGTCACAGCACCCCTGTTACCACGATGGGAAGGGCGGGAGGCAGGGAGCTGGGCGCTGGGCCTCGGCCGTGAGCCGGGTCTCCCTAGCTTGTGGGTGGTGGTGTCTGACAGCCTCTGGACCAGACTCTTCCATCTTCCTGAGAGCTAGCTTGAGCGGTCTCTGTGAAAACTGGTGTCGAGCCGCAGTGACGTGTCCGTCAGGAGCCAGCTGGGTGACAGGTTGTCAGGTATGGAAGGGCTGCTCGGGCATCTTGCCTCTGAGAGGCCACCATCCAGGCAGCATCCTTCCCCTGGACGCAGGCCGCCCTCACTCCCCCCGCAGTCCCCAAAGACGTCCACGAGCACCTTGGATTTCTCTGGGAGTGGGCCGCAGCTCAGCCTTGGGAAGCTCTCCCGCGGACCCTGGAGCGGAGCGGTCGGGGCGGGCTCTGTGGGGCTGTGGCTTTCAGCCGGCGCCTGTTGCGGGTTTTGTTTCTCGTTGTGGGTTTTGTTTCTCGTTTCGGGGCAGGCCTCACCAGGGGTCCAGTTCTCGGGCCCTGCGCTGGGGACTGATGCCCGACGTGCAGCGGGAGGTGGAGCCTGGGGGAGCGGAAGGGCGCAGCCTGAGCGCAGTGTCTGCTCGAGTGAGCCCATTGCTGACCCCACCCCACGGCCCTTGCCTGTCCACTCTGGGGCCCGGGGCTGTCTTCCCAGTGCTCGGGGCATCTGCTCCATCTTCCTGACCAGCCTCCCTGCGTCTGGCGCCCTGAGCAGCTGTTCTGTGTGCTGACAGCCTGTCCTGCTTCCCGTGCACGTGGGCTCGCCACGGCCACCTGCTGAGTCTGAGGGGTGCCCAGGCTGCAGTGAGGCCGGCCGCTCTCCACCGTAGTGTAACCTATGGGTGCCCAGGGCATCACTGGTGCTTCCTGGAAGTGGCCTCGCTGTACCCCGCCAGTGGCTGCGCCTCTGGCCACGGAGTGGAGTCACACGCAGCTTCTTGCAGACGTCGGTGTGCGGTCCCGGCCCCACCGCTGACATCAGGGCCGGGCGGTCGGTGGCTTCCCAGGAGACTGATGTGTGGCACTCTGGGAACCACCCTCTGCAGGACGCGGGAGGCCCGCCACTGGGCAGGCTGCCTAGGGGGCCGTCTACCTGCCTGTCAGCACCCAGCACATCACCCCCGCCCACCCTGAGGGCGTCTGCGGGCCCACCCACGGGGCTGGGAGGCAGACTTGGGGTGCTGCTCCCTCTTGGGCACTGCAACTGGCTGTCCCTGACACCTCTCGCCCAGCCCAGGCTGCTGCTCGGGCAGCTTGGCCTCGGCGTGAGCAGCTGGGAGATACTGGGCCGGGCGGGAGGCTGAAGGTGGCCACGGGATGATTTCTGGCCTCAACAAATTACCGAGACTAACTAAACCTCAGTTTTCATCCCTGTAAAATGCAAACGGAACCCGCTTTGCGGTGTTGTTGGGATGTGCACGGTGGTGCGCTGCGAGCGAGGGTTTTTAAAAGTAAGGTGTCAGGGAGAGGAGGCCTTGCCGCGTGGCTGTTACCAGGCGTCCTGCGAAACTGGGACGCGCACGCCCGACGGTGGGGATGCGCATGCGTGACGGGGGAGCAGGGGAAGCGGGTTCGGGTGAAACACTCGAGTTCCGCTCGCTTGGCTGAGGTCACAGTAGAGCACGGTGGGCGGTGGCTGTCCCCCAGAAGCCTGGGCTCCTAACATGTCGCTGGGCCTCCCCCTGAAGCATTGGCTGCGAGCGTGGACTCTGCCTGTGGTGGACCCTTTCAGTGTCCCTTTCTGACCACCCCCTGCTGCTGTGGCCCCGACAGCCTCCTCCTCCCCGTGGACACGAGTCAGGCGTCGGGGTAAGGGGACGCCCAGCAGACAGGCCCGGCTCACATCCCGCGCATCTGGCTCCTTCCATTGTGTTTGGGACTTTGGACCCCGGGCCTGGCACCAGGGGAATAGCGTTCAGCAGCTCATCAGCCTGAGAGCTGGGGGGGCAAGGGGTGGGGGATGGGGGGGTGGGGGAGGGGGGGTGCCGAGGACACCCGTGGAAAGTGGATCGTCGGCGTCGCTTGCACAGCTGACAGCAGGAAACCCCCACTCGCTGTGGCAAAGTCCCCCTCAGACGCCGTGGAAATGTACCTCACGATGAGGACTGCTAGCAGAGCAAGTAAAATTTCCCTTGGTCTATGTTTTCAGGGCGAGGGGACGTGACATAGACATGTTCCCGGAAGCCAGGCCGTCCTGACGCTAGCGGGGTGCTGCCTCCGGGGGCTCAGCTGGCCATCATCACTCCCATATCCATCACAGCCTAGACGGTGGTCGTCACTGCGGGCGGAGAGGTGCCCTCAAGTCGTTAAGGAAAGCCAGTCAGAGGCACAGGGTCAGTGTGGGTCTGGAGGTGGCAGCAAGTGTGCGGGTCAGGGGGACGGGAGGGTGGCGCCGGGTCTGTGCGGGGCTCAGGGGCAGGGCACCCCCACGTGGGGTGGGGGGTGAAGAAGGGCTGGGAACAGACGTGGGAAGGGTTCAGATGCCTTTGGGGGCTTTCACGTGCTCTGGCGGGCGACGCTGAAACAGCTCCAGGGCACAACCAGCCCTGGTGCCAACGGCCGATGGCCTGGCTGGGGCAGCGTCAGTGTGTTGGAAAATGCAGGCGGAACACAGAGGGACTGAAAATAGGATTGCAGTTCAGCGCTGAAATCCGAGATGCCGGTAGGAAATCCGGCCATCGGAGCTTTCGAGGAGCTCGCTCCGCAGACCGCAGCGCCGCTCGCCTCCGCTGAGAAGGGCGAGGCGCCACTGGTCCGCAGGGGTGGACACGGCCCGCGTTGTGAGTTCAGGGGAGGAGCATCCTCTCTCACGTCCTCCACGGTCACAGCCAAGACGCCGGGTGGCGTTGGCGAACTCGGACGTGTCAGTGTCAGCAGAGTGACGAGGTTGCGTCAAGAGAGACTGAGTCACGTGTGGCCGCAGCCCGCGGGGGTGGTGCAGCTCCGAGCAGCGCCCCGTGGGGTTTCGCCGCGCCCCAGGCTGCCGCGGAGCCTGTGCTCCTTCCCCGCGGCGGGCGGGCACCCGGCTCTTCCTTTAGGACCGGTCGTCGGAGGAGTTTTGGGTTCACAGCAGGACTGAGGGGGACACAGGTGTCCCCTCCCCGCCCTCCGTCCGCGTCCTCCGCCAAGTGGCGCGCTCAGCACAGTGAGCGTGAACTCGACAGTCTCAGTCGCTACAGCGTCGTCGCCTGAAGTCCTGGTTTGCCCTGGGGTCACTCCCGGTGTTGCGCCCTACGGGTCTGGGCAGGTGTGTGCTGACGTGTGTCCACCCCCCTGGGCACCCTCCAGGCTCCGCCCGCTCGAGCCTCCTGCCCACGGCCGCCAGCCCCGTCGGCGTCTCCACCGCCTGCCTTTTCCAGGACGTCGTGCGGCGGATCGAATGTCCACACTGTTAGCGGTTGAGTCGGGGGTCGCCCTTCTGGCGGGCCGGGCACGGCGTCGTGCTGTGTCGGGTGTCCTCGAGGAGGCGACGGACCCACAGAGGGGCCTCTGCTGTGGGGTCGTGGGGTGAACCCGACCGCAGCTGGCGCCCTTCGACGTGTTAGCTTTTCTTCCCTGGAGAAAACAGAACAGAGTCCAAAGCTGAGGGCCCTTCGCTTCCTGCGCAGGCGCAGTGAGGGCGGACGGGGCCGCAGCGGCCATCGCGCGCGTCCAGGGCCCGCCCTGCGGATGACCCGGGCGGTGCGGATGGGCGCGCCTGGTGCTCCCACCGCTGGTGGGCAGTGCTGCAGGTGCGGCCTCCTGATGAGGGTTAATTTGTGTCAGAGTTTGCTGCGACAGCCTGCGTGTCGTCATGTGTCCCTTGGGGGTGACTTGCTGTCCCGGGCTGGCAGAGGAGGCAGGCGGGCGGGAGGCCCCACTGTGTTTCCGGAAGGCCCTGGGCGGTGGCTCCCGCTGGACAGTGACCCCGCCAGCAAACACACTGCAGGTGTGACCTGCACAGCAGTGCTGCCCACGGGTGTCTCGTGCTTCCTCCCGGGAGACTAACCATATCCATCGTAGTTGAAGACAAAAATAAAAAATAATAGACACTTATTGAAAGAGTTAGAATAAAGAAAGGAACCCTTCAGCCTCAGCGGCGGGGGTGCGGGTGTGGCTTTGGGGGGGAGTGGCAGAGAAGGCGCCAGCCTGTCTGTGTCCATGGCAACTGCAAAGTTCTCTTGTCAGGACACGAAGGGGCCAAACTAAAACGGCTACTGCCAAAAGCGAAGCTTACAGCAGGGTCAGCGTCCGGGAGCGGGGACCGTGTCCCTCCAGAGTCGTCCCCCCCCACCATCTCACGTTCCCTCTCGTCCCTGTCACTGCAGGCGGGCCCCTTCCCTGGGCGGCAAGCACGCTGACCTGCGTCCCGGGCTGCAATCGGCAGCTCAGTGATGCCTGTGGACGGCACCCCTTTGCCCAGGGACCAGCAGGTCAGTCTCCAGGACAGTGAGTGGCCCAGGTCTCCCCAGGTGGGGGCTGGATGGGGCAGGACAGGGGGCGGGGGTGGTGGCTCTGGGCACAGGCCGGAGCTCAGGGACATCAGGTGAAAGGGGAAACTATCCTTCCTCTTGGGGGTCGGCTCAGAGACCCCTGAGTCCGTGAGCCCCGCCACCTCCGCCTGTGTCCTGCCCCCGACTGCCGTCTGTGCCCCACTGCCCTCCACAGCCGTGGACAGCGGCCCCACGCGGAGGCCCTTCCCTGGTTTCCATGACACGCCCTGATGGGGCGAGTGGGACGTTTGGTGACAGCTTCACGAGGTGACAGGAGGGACAACTGTCTGCGTGGTGCTGCTGGCCACCCCCACGTCTGTGTGGCTTTCCCCGTGTCCTCCGTCCCACAGGGCAGGTCCGCGAAGGCCAGCGGTCTCGCCTCAGAGACCCGCACCCCTCAGGCGCCGTGGTGTCCGCCTGCCCCAGCCGTGGGGACAGGACGCGGGCTGGGACCCGGAGGGCTCGGCCCCCTGTGCTTGTGCTCTGCTTCCCGACTGTGCACCTTGGGGCCCAAAGTTCCGCAGACTCGGTTTTCTCAGCCGCCACATGGCCGTCGCCAGGCCCCCTCACAGCGTGGCCTCGGTGGGACCTGGGGGGGCCTCGGAATCCGGCGCGGTGCCCTGGGCCCTCGGGCGGGAGGGCCGGAGCCCCCACGACACCCGAGGACCGGGACGCCAGGCGGGTGTCAGAACCGCAGCCCGCTGCTCTGGTGTGGTGGCGGGTGTGTCCGCTGAGCCCGCCCCTGATTGTGTGGGGTGGGTTCAGAGGTTGTCCCCCGCAGAGAGCGTGCCCAGCACGGGGGCCTCTGATTGGCAGGGGATGCGCCAGCACCCCTCTGCTCGCTGCGGGAGCCAGCGTCACAAGGGCCAGCGTGGGGTGTCCCGCGGGCTGCAGGGGGAGAGGACGCCCCTCCCAGGAGACCGGACCCCCGAGCCCGACCCCGGGCCCCGTCTGGAGCTCACCGCGCACCAGGGCGCCGATGCTGCGCCCTCAGGCAGACAGGTCACAGCCACCCACGCTCCGGTGCTGGCCTCTGTGACGCCACCGTGCGGCCGCGGGCATGCCAGGGACAGCTCCAAGCTCAGTGCTGGGGCCGCCATTCGGGCAAAGGCACTGGGGTCAGAATGCCCCTGGTCCCTGCGCAGAAGCCGCGGTTACTGGGGGGCCGTTTCTGGCCGGGCGCGTGGCCGCTCCTCTGATAGACCCGCGTCCGCACTCTGGCTTGTCCACGCGGGCAGATGACGCACGGAACTCCCGTCTGTTCACGTGATGCCCGGGCCCGTGGGTGCTCCCGCCGGCCGAGGAAACGCGGAGCCAGACCTTGGACATGGGAAGCTGGCCTCGCGAGACGGTCGCCGCTCAGGGCCACGCGAGGTCAAGGGCTCTCCCTGCCCGGCAGAGCAAGCCCCGTTCCCCGAGCCATTGAGCCGGGAGGACAGGCTGCTGCGGGTGTCTGTCCAGGTTGCAGAGGAGCAAGCGTCCATCAGCAGGTGTGTTCAGCTGGCCTGTGGCATTGCCTTGTATGTGCCCAGGTTCCCTGTGTGTCCCCCAAGGCCCCAGCAGGTTCATGTGTGTGGTCTCAGGGTGGGTCTCCAGGTAAGTCCTGTGTCCATGTGGTCCCTGTGTGTCCACAGGTGTGTCCATGTGTGTCCATGTGTGTCCTGTAGGTGTCCTGTGTGTGTGTCCCCAGGTGTGTCCTCAGGTGGCCCTGTGGCCCCAGGTGTCCATGTGTGTCCCTGTGTGTGTCCATGTGTCCATGTGGGTGTCCCCAGGTGTGTGTCCTGTGTGTGTCCGCAGGTCCGTGGTCCCTGTGTGTGTCCCTCAGGGTGTCCGTGTGTCCCTGTGTGGTGGTCCCTGTGTGTGTCCTGGTGGTGGTGTCCCTCAGGTGTGTCCTCAGGTGTCCCAGGTCCGTGGTGGTGGTCCGTAGGTCCGGTGTCCCTGGTGTGTGTCCCTGTGTGTCCGTGTGTGTCCATGTGTCCCTGTGTGTGTCCTGGGCAGGTGTCCATGTGTGTCCGTAGGTGTCCCTGTGTGTGTCCATGTGTGTGTCCATGTGTGTGGCCCTGTGTGTGTGTAGAACAGGTTCTCGCTATGCGCACTGTGTTCTTTTCATCTCGTGGACGCATGTCCTCATTTCGTGTCTGGCATTGTGTGTCCCCTGGAAAAGAGGGGCCTGCAGGGCAGCCTCACCGGACGGGGACCAGCCTCGCCGAGACGCCGGCGGGGGCCGTGTCTGGACCAGGCTCTCTCCCAGAGTCCGCGAGGCCCATCCCGCAATGAAGCCCAGACACGGCTGGTCCCAGTGAGGAGTGCTGGGGTCTGTGACGGGCTCGCACGCAGAGCGAGAACACAGAGCTGTGACCCCTGGATAGAGCCGACCGGCCCGGGTTCATCCGACCAAGGTCACGATGAAATGGGGGGAAATGGGAGGCGAGGTTTTGCCAGGTTCGTTCGTTTTTGCTGTAGCCAGAAGTCCCCACTGCCCTCCGCCGAGCGGTATGCAGGTTACCCCGTTATCCTTGTCTGCACTTCGCAGCTCTTGGAAAATCAGACGGTGCTTAGTGTCGACTGTTTTTCATCAAATACAAATGCTTACGAATACACCAGGGCATGAGGGCAGAAATCAATCCCGTCTTCCCAAAATTACTGCGTGCGGAGATGGCCGCTCTAGGGGACCCAGCTCAATATCTCATATTTTACTCTTAGAGATTACTCGTTTAGCTTCCTAATATCTGGAACATGCTGTGGGGTATTTTCTCTCATTTTCTTTTAAAGCAAAGGATTCAAAGTGCTGGATGACAGGAGGCTAGGCGGCTTGGGACCAGAGGTGGGGGACCAGCATTTAAACGGGGTTCAGGCAGCGCTGGGCAGCTCCAGAGAGGCAGCTGAACAGGGTGCTACTGGTCGCTCACCTGGCTCCTCAAGCCCGGAGGGGCATGTTTGTCACAGGACGCGGGGTCCTCACCCCCAGAAGAGAGTGCCGTGCCTGAGTGCTCTCTCGGTCTCATAGTAGGTAGAGATTTCTCCTCATGAACGGACTGAACCGTTTGTCACAAAGACTCTTGTCCCATCTCCATGGCTGTGTCTCCATCGCTGTCTCCAGCGAGCTGTGCTGCAAGTGATTTGATCCTAATAATTAAAGTATCAAACTGTCCAGCTATAAATTATTTCTAAAAGGAAATTAATGGTTTCAAGGTCATTCCTGTAATAGCAAGTGTGTCACCTGGACCCTGACTGACACTGCTCTTGAGCGGCACAGGAAGGAGCAGTTTTAGTCACTGGCACCTGCACGTGTCCGCCTGTCCTTCCGTCCCGTGCTTATCCAGAACCCGCTGTGCCAGGTGCGGTGGCCGGAGCTGGGACAGGTGGAGCTGCTGCTGGTGAGTCACAGGGGCCATGACGTGAAGCCCTCCTCAGGGACGTGCACCTGCTCCGTCTCCTAGCTGCCCCCTCCTTCCCAGCCGGAGAGGTGCCCGGCGTGGCCTGTCGACAGCGGCACTGTGACCTGTAATCGGTGGCCTGCCCAGCCGGGCACACTGAGGGCCGTGCAGGCACCCCACGTTCAGGCGGTGCTGACCATGCACTGAGCAGCCTCGGTGGCTGAGGCAGTGAGGGGGAGTCAGGCCCCAGGAGGGCCGGTTGTGGACGCCCAGCCCCAGCCCCCAACACCGATGGCCGCTGGTGGCCGCGGCTCTCCAGAACGCCTGCCTGCTGGCCTGGAGCGGGGCT
>NW_024349803.1:26569724-26578719 GCF_902729225.1 Pteropus medius | reverse complement strand
GGGGGCCGTGAAGCTGTCCGGGGCCGTGAAGCTGTCAGGGGTGCTTGCCGGGCGGTGTCTGGCGCATGCGCAGGTGAATCAGAGTGCTGGGACTGTCTTCCTCACCGTGCCAGGCAGCACGTCCTGGGACTGACTCACCTTGAAAATGGACGTTGTGCCTTCAACCCCTCCACCTGTCTCACCCCGCCCCTGCCCGCCCGTCGCCTGCGTCCTGGAGGTCGGATTCGCGTCAGGTTCACGCGTAAGTGGGACGGCAGAGTGTCTCTGACACACGCACTCAGCCGCACACCCTCGGTCCACACGTGCTCTCGCACAGGGCTCGCCAGCTCCGTTTCAGGCTGGGCAGTGTCCCCTGTGCACAAACACCATGGCGTCCTGTCCGTCGTCCGCGGCAGGCACTCGGTCATTGCCGCGTCCTGGCTGCTGTGGTGAGCGCGGCCATGGACGCGGAAGCAGATGCCGCTTTGGGCAGCGATGTCCTTTGCTTCCTTCGGATGCGCACGCGGAGTGGAGTGGACAGCGGCATTGCTGGGTCGTAAGGCGGCTCCATCTCTACTTGTCTAAGGAACTTCGTGCTGTTTTCTGTGACGGCTGCACACGAAAAATAATAAACGTGTAAAAGACAAAACAAAAAACAAGAATTTGAAAAGATGCTTCTTTTCACATTCTATGTAAGGTTCAGAGATGCCGGTTGTCCACATCCAGTGTCGTCTGTGTTGTCCCTGCCTCTGTCACTGCTTCCGGGCTGGCTTTGGGACACGAGGTTACGGGCTGGGCCTGAAGCCCGTCTGCTCGCTGTCCGTCCTCAGTGCCACCCTGCCCACCCCCTGCTTTCTGCGTATGAGTCGCTGCTCTGCCGGCCTGCGCTGATGAGGACCGGGGTCTGCAGACCAGGCCCTCCCCCCCGCTCCGCAGGCCGGCCGATCGCGCTGTTAGCTCGGGTTGAAGCAGCAGGGTCTAATCTGGAGGGGTTTGCTTCTTTGGAAAAGTCATGAGTTTTTCTGGGTGACGCTAAAGTTTGGCCGGAGTATTGAGGGATGGGACTGCCGGCATCTTGTCAGGGAGGACACAGGGTGCCTGCGGGCGGGGTGACCTACCTCACAGATCCTAGGGTGGGCGGGGTGCGCCCTGATCTCTCCAGAGATAAAAAGAGGAGAGATAAATCACACAACGAACGTCGACGACAGCTACACGCTAAGACGCCCAGAAAGGGGACCCCCCGGGGACGGGGCGCGGGGTCTGGCCGAGGGGCCCCTTGGATCTCGGGGCAGGTGTGACGGGTGTCGTGGCAGGGATTCAGGCTGCCCTAAAGGGAGGACACACATGGGGTCGGCCTCGACGGCTCTGCCAGCCTGTCGCCTGCACACCAGGAACCCCCGATGCCCTGGCGCGCCCTCCTGGGACAGGCGCCCGTGCGTAGGCCGGCAGGTCCCGACGTGTGACGGCGGGTTGTCAGGGATGTGCGGGTCAGTGTGTGCGACAGGGAAGAGCCACAGCCAGCACCTCTGTCCAGGGCCGACAAAGGGGCTGGCGTCTGGGCGTGGCAGCCGGGACGTGGCCGCACAGCTTGGGGTGGACCTGGTCGGCGGATCTGTGCAGAGTGGACGTTGATGGAGCGCTCGCCGAGCCCCGGGCTGCGGGAGGCCTCCCCACGCGCCAGGCCACTGCGCCTCCGGGCGGCTCCGGCTTGAGGGCTAACCTGCCCTGGGTCGCAGGGCGGGCGTCCCTCCTGGGCGGTGGTTGGCACACTCTGGCCTGTAGGCCAAAGTCATGGTCTAAGAATTGTTTTTACATTTCTAACATGGTTCTTAAGAAATCAAGAGCAACGTTCTGTGACAAATGATGATCACGTGACATTCAAGCGCGTGTGCCCAGAACCAGAGCCTTGCTGTGGCCCCGTCACGAGCTGCCCGTGACGGAGCAGCGGCCAAAGGACTGGTGGCTCCGGCACACCTGCCTGGCCTGCCGTCCATGGTTTGGCCTTTCGCAGAAAGGGCTCGCTCACCTCCACCTTGACCGCAGCTCTGGCCCCTGCCTGTCAGCTGCTGATGGTACCGGCTGGCACTTCTGCCACCGCTGGGCACTGGTCGAGGCGCGTACAGCCAGGCAGTGACGCCCTCTGCATCACATGTCATCATTGCCCCTTTGACGTGAGAAATGAGGCATCAGAGGTGCCTGTCCTCCCAGGGGCCTGCACGGGGCAGACGCGGAAAGGCAGGGTGGAGAGCGCGGTGACTGTCCCTCTGTCACACAGGAAGCTGCCCCCACGGTCCTGCCCACTGCTCTCAAGAGCATCCGGTGACAGCACTTTCATGGAGATGCGTTGTCACGTCATGTGTCCCGCAGGTGAGGCCCATTCCAGCCTGGCCACACCAGGTCCCCTGCCAGCTGGCACCCCCCGTCCTGGGCGGCCACTCCCACCCAGCTGTGCTGCTGAGGGCCCCTCAGTGACGCCCTCTGGGGAAGCGGAGACATGTCCCAGAACGGGTGGCGCGGTCTCAGGGTGCTGCTTTTCCTTCTCCTTGGGAGGCCCTGCTTTCGGGGCTGAGGGCCAGCGTGGGGCGCTTCCGGAAGGCTCCGAGCGCCTTTGCCCCCACGTGCTCCCCTCTGCGTGTCTTCCCGTGCTGGACGGCCCTGTTCCCGCTCATCCCACCGCCTCCACCCCCGGAAGATGCCTGTGGAGTGCACCGTGACGAAAGCGGCCTCACTTAGTTTCCGCGGATGATGTTTCTATTCCTGTAAATGTGCACCTCCTTTTAGAAATTAGACAATGCAGAGAATCCGCAGACATCTGCGTCCGCGGTGAGGAAGCTGCTGCACGCGTCGGCCTGGGCCACAGGGGGGGAGACGCACACCTGGGAAATGAAGACGAAGCGTTTTAAAGCCCTGCCCGCGGCCGGCGAGAAGCCCGCATTCCTGACGCTCTGCCCTGGCGTGGGCCCGTGAGGCGAGCGGCTCCTCCAGAGGGGGCGGCTGGGGGCCGCGTGGGGACAGCCCCCGGCCAGGCAGGAATAGAAATCAGCTCTGAAATGAGAAGAAGGGGGTGGGGGTTAGAACAGGAAACGGGCCACGTCAGGTCACGGAAGCAGCGGAAAGCGCGGGACCTTTGAGCAGTGCGGGTCGCAGCTCCGCCTCCGTCTGCAGACAGGGTGTGGGGGCGCGGCCCCCCGTGTACCCTCACATTCCTCACTTACGGTGGCTTTTGCCCCACAGCGGCAGAGTCGAGTAGTTACAGCAGGGAGCAAACGGCCCTGCCAGGTCTTAAATATTTACTCTGATCCCATCGGGGTGCAGTGGGTGTGACTGTGAACCCCGTTTCAGTGTGGCTTTCCCTCCCTTTCGCCCCGGGTGGCATAACTGTCACTCAGGCCTGGACGGCCACTGCCCTGCGGGACGGGGGGATGGCGGTGTCATCCCTGCTGGCCAGAGCGGCCTGCGAGGACAGCTTGCCCCGAGGAGCTCAGTGCCACATAAAATTCGGGAGCAAAGGCTCAGAACTGACGGCCCCCGTCCAGGCTCTGCGTGGGGCGAGGCGGCCAGAGCCACTTGCTCCCGTCCTGGAGGGCTGTCCGTGGCGTCGCACGTTTGGCGGGGAATCAGGAGATGCTGGCGTGGTGTGACCGAGTGTGGTACATGGGACTCAGGGCCCCGGCTCCTCCCGAGGCTGCGGGAGCAGAGGGCGAGGCGCCCGTCCCTCACGTGCCTTCTGCACCTGCCATTTCAAAGCTAAAGCTGTGACTGATGGAGCCGGTGCCACGACACGGCGGCCCAGGCGTCCCCTTGCGATCCGCACACACTTCGAGCTGGACGTAGTGTTCACAGCTGTCACCGTGCCCACACAGTGACGTGCCGGCCGTCTTCCCAGGGATGCTGGACGCGGGCCCGGCATGGTGCCGTGGCTCCCGTGCTGCCTCTGGGAGCTGGTGCGTGGTGCAGGCTGCAGAGCTCTGTGCCTGCAGTTTGAGTGAACCCAGCCCCAGGCTGTGCACCCCCTCAGCCCCTGGATAAAAGGGGCGATAAACATCGTCACGACACTGGGAGCCCAGTCACGGGGAGGGGCGGGCCAGCGCGGTGCCTCGATGGTCGTGGATGATGGGTTTTTGGTGTTAAAAACTCCTGTATTTCAAATGTTGCACAGAGTCGGCCTAGTGGCCTGAGCTGTGGGCTCCCAGCGAGTGCGTGGAGACGGCACAGACCCCCGCCCCGCCCTCGCTGTCTCCCGGGAGCACCGGGGCTTCAGCATCCACACGGTGGGGGGGGCACCCCAGGGCCTGCGGAAGCCACGGGGCAGACTCAGTGTTTTCCTGGGGGTTCTTTCGAAGCGTCTTTGTATCGGAGGAACATGCCCAGGAGGCAGCACGTCCTGATCCTGCAGCTCAGTCTCAGCGGGGGACGCACGACACACGCAGCTCTCTGGAGCGGCCACTTCAATCGCACGTTTGTGCCAAAGTGAGTGCAGGTGACCGGGCTGGGCGCCTGACGTCCGCCAGTAAAGCGGGACCTCAGTGACTCCCCGAGCTGTGCACGGGTCCCTGCAGCCTGTCACTGGAGACGCCGTGGGGCACGCACGTCCCCAAGGAACAAAGCTGGGGTCTTCCGTGCCGTTTGGTGACAGAGCTGGAGGAGAAATGAGCAGGCAGGATGAAGAAGGGACCAGCGGCACGTTTAATGCCCGGTGTTAATCACTGTCACATGCCCGTGACGAGCCTGAGGGTGAGGACGCGGCTCACTGGGCACCGAGATCCAGGGCTGTGCCCGCAAGTGACAGGGCCCCGACATCTGTCCTCACAGTCACTGCTCAGACACCGCTGTGACGGCTCCCCGTTTCCTGTTGTTTGGGGGCGGGCGACCTTACAAAGGCTCATTCTTCTTGTATTTCTAATGGACTGAGCACCCTGACTTCATGCTGTGTCCTGTGGATGGCACCCGGCGTGGGTGGGGACGGTGGGGGCACGGCTGCGGAGCCCTGTCGGATGTAGAGGAAAAGCAATCCAAGTGGAATTTGGAATGAATTGCCATCACGTGGCCGTGCTTTGCAGCGTGCTCCTGAGACCTGGGCTGTTGCAAACTGCTTGATGTGCTGGGTGGTGACATGTGTGACCATTACGGACTTTCCCTCACTGAATGCACCGGGTGCGACCCAAGTCATCAGTCGTCTGGCAGACGAAACACAAAGTTTACACACAGGGTCAACTTCTGCGCTGCTTTCACACGGGGTCACCGGTGGGCAGTAGGTCAAGGTGCAGAATGAGAGTCACCTGCGGGCACCGTCACCATGCCAGGGGCGCAGAGCTTCTTCTGTTACCGACGCCGCCGCGTGCCGTCGGAGCCTGTGCTCACGCGAACCGCCGGCCACTGTTCGTGTCGGGAACGCTGCCCTTCGTCCCTCGGAGACTTGGGGTCTCTCTTGTCAAACGCAGTCACGTTGTTTTCCCAAGCGGCAGGATGTGTGGGGCCAGAATCTGGGTCTGGAGAGCAGACACGCTTGGATGGTCTGTCGCACTGATAAATCTCCGGGTGCCAAGGAACTACACACACATTTTAATTTCATTAGCTTGCACGAAATGCACGTTGGACGCCTGTCTCCAGACACCATGCCGGGCACCGAGTGTGCAAATGTGAACAAGGCGAGTCCTCCGAGAGTGGTCCATCAGCACACGCAGCGAACCACCTGGTGTCTTCAGCAGATGGAGATTTAATCGATGCC
Source organism: Pteropus medius (assembly GCF_902729225.1). Taxonomy (NCBI): domain Eukaryota; kingdom Metazoa; phylum Chordata; class Mammalia; order Chiroptera; family Pteropodidae; genus Pteropus; species Pteropus medius. The sequence goes on along the minus strand of NW_024349803.1, from coordinate 26,573,012 downwards.
TGGAGAATCCCAGGAAGGAGGGAAGGGCCACCCCCAGGCCTCCGGGGGCCGCTGTCTGAGGCGCAATCCAAGCGCCAGGAAGGTGCTGCCAGGAACTTGTTGTCACCAGCGCTGCCAGCTCTGCTGCCTCTTGACACTCAGTGGACGTGTGCCAAAGGCTGCGGGCTGAGCCCTCGATCACATGGCGCAGCCTGCAGGGCGGGAAGGTGGCCCCAGGAGTGGAGTCGCCCCTCAGAGTGCGATCCACACGCCGCTGTGAGGGAGTCGGGGGAGGGGCCTTCCAGATGCTCCCGGCAGAAGGGGGTGGCGAGCAGGTCAGGATGGTGGGTCCTCAGTGTCCCCTCCTGGGAGCACAGCAGGGGCCAGGTGCAGAGGTGGAGGGCGTGTGTGTGTGTGTGCGTGCATGTGCATGCGTGTGTGCATTTGTGTGTGCGTGTGTGCATGCATGCGTGCGTGAGCACGTGTGCACGCGTGTGTGCACATGTTTGTGTGTGCACACGTGTTGCACGTGCACGTGTGCATGTGTGTGTGCATGTGCTTGCGTGTGCCTGCGTGCACACAGACCGCAGGCAGCTCAGAGGCGGTGAGCAGTGCACTGTGAAGTGGGCACTACCAGGACATGGGACCGGAGGGGCCTCGTCCGCCTGACCAGGGAGAATAGGTTTCCACGAAATGATGTGGCAGAGCTTACTGCAAACGTTTGCTGTCTTTGCCTATTTGTATGCGTTCTCCCTACTTTTAAGAAGTGCCCCTTAGCTCCTTGGGGGAACTTCTCCCTAATCACTCGAGTGAGGCTGTCCCCACATATTCACAGCTGTGCCCAGTGGGGGTGTCATATTCCTGGCCATGTGACTAGGGATTTGAGTCGAATCATTCAAAGGTAATAAGCGTCGGACCTCACACTCTTGTTGCATTTATTAGTAAGGTAAGCATTTGGGGTTCTCGTCTTGTTTTGTGGGTTCCCGCTGGGGTTGCTAAGTGCAGCACGGGTGTGTGGAGTCCGCAGGCCCCGAGGAGGCTGCCTGGGAATGACACCAGCAGAGAGGAAAGCAAAGCTCAGACACGGAGAAGGATCGAGTGCCAGGAAACGCCCAGGGCCAGGAGCCGCTGGGCGCGCTCGTGGCAGCCTAACGCCGGCCTCTCCAGTTACACAGGCCCATCAGCTCCCCTGTCGTTCCAGCCGGTGCGAGCCGGGCCCCCGTCACCTGCAGGCGGGGGTCGCGAGGGCCACGCGGGCCATCGGAAGGTCTCAGGACAGTATCCGTGTGATCGACAGAATTTCTGGGTCTGAGACTGAAGGCAGGAACGTGAGGACGGGGCCGAGTCCCTTGCCCCAGGGAGATTCGGCAAGCTGGGCTCTGGCCGTGTGACGGGGCCGTGTGGCGGGGCCGTGTGGTGGGGACGAGTCAGCAGCGCTGGGACTGTTTTCTCTGGGTCACTGGCTACATTTCACCGCCTTGTTGGCAGCTCAGACGTCACGTGACCAATGGTAACCTGCGGGAGGTGCATACAGGTCATGACTGTGACACCCAGGTCGTGTCTCCAACGCGAAGCTGCTCGTCCCCCACTTCTCCTCACCCTCGTGCCCCAGCTCCCCGTCCGCGGACGGCTGAGACGTGGCCGTAGGGACTGCGGGCGGGCCCAGGCGTGCAGACGGGCAGTGCTGTGGGAGGGTCAGCACCGACGGTCTCGTGGGGACCCACTTCGCATTTATATAAAAATTATTCTTCAGTGATAAATTAACTTTAGCCTACTGTAAGTTTTTTTCTTCATATTTTTATTTTTTTAGCTTTCTGACTTGTAATAACGCATAGTTTAAAACACAAACACATCGTACAGCTGCACAAAAACATTATCTTTCTGTTGTTTTTATTCTAGAAACGTGTTTTCTGTTTTTAACGTTTACACGTCTTACTTTTCAAGCTTGTCTGTTGAACACTAACACGCACGGGGTCAGGGTCGTCGGGTCACCTCCCGCCTCCCACCCTGTCCTGGGGGAGGCCTCGGGGGCAGCACGCAGCTGGAGCCGTCCCCTTCCCAGGATGCCGGTGCCTTCGTGTGGAGCCCGGCCCGAGCCCCAGCCCAGGCCCTTCTGGAGCAGGCGTCACTGTCAGAAACGCGGCCGCGGCGCTCTGCTTGGTCCGCGGCGTCCCTCCTCGCAGGTTCGGGCGGGAGGGGACGCGGCGCCGTGAGCCGAGCGTCCCCCGATCACAGTCTCCAGGGTCGGCTCCTGTTTTCAGGCTTCTCCGGGAGCCGGTCGAGGCCCGCGGAGCTTCTGCTGACCTTCGCCGTAGACGTCCTCAGGGGTCTTCCCTCTCTCGTCCGGCAGATCCCCGCCTCCCGCCTCCTCCTCAGCTACGTGCCCGGCTCCAGCTCCAACCGCCCCGCCCCCGTCACTCCCTCAGGACCCCGCACGGGAGCCCCTGCGTCCTCCTCACCCACCCCCAGGGCGACGCCGCGGCCATCGCAGCCGCAGCCCTGGTGATTCTTGCAACCTTCATGCTTCTGTTACGGTGGCCGCGACGCCATAGGCACCAGGACCGTTTCGGGCCATGGTCATCCCCCGGGACCACTGCCGCAGGCCGGTGCCTGGGTGGCCGCACGCCTGTGTGGGGCATGGCTGGAGGCGGTGGGGGGGCGATGCCGGCCGGTCTGTCTTTCAGAAAGGTGGGCCTGGTGGAGAGCAGGTGGGTGGCACTAACTGGCAGCAGGAGGCAGCCCAGCGGTCGAGGCAGAGACAGTGGCGCGTGGGCCCCAGGGACTGGTAGGTAGGACAGAGGGGATGAGTGGACGGAGTAGGGTGTGTTCAGGATCTAGAACCAGCCGGACGTGGGACAGATCGACTGGGTGAGGGAGAGAGAGAAGCAAGTCGCCTTGGGCTGCTGGGCGGCGGGTGGCATGGTCCTTGAGCTTGGGACCACAGGAGTAGCACGGGCTTGAAGGGGAAGGAAAGGCAGTCAGGCCGGGGCCACCGAGTTTGAGGGGCGGCACCCAGGAAGCTTCGGGAGCCGGCGCTGAGGCTGAGCAGGGGCAGAGGGGCTGGGGGTGCACTGCCCTCGTGAGCGGCGAAGAGGCTGCCTGGGGGACGAGGCCTGGAGCAGGCTCTGGGTGCGGCGTCTGTGAAGGTGCAGAAAGCCTGAGGGACAGCCGAGTGCGGGCAGGGGTGGGGCTGGGACAGGCACGGCGGCCAGAGGTCGGGAGGGTCTGGGCAGCGCCTGCTGGACCCGGCGGTGAGCGGGCTGAGGCCTGGACAAGGGCTGTTTAGGGCAGAGGTGGGGGGCTGGCTAG